>NC_022012.1:79780138-79812359 GCF_000317375.1 Microtus ochrogaster | reverse complement strand
AACTTCATAGGAATATCTTTCTTTAGGTTGGGAAAGTTTTCTTCTATAATTTTATTAAATATATTTTCTGGACCATTGAGCTGTACTTCTTCTCCTTCTTCTACCCCTATTATTCTAGGTTTGGTCTTTTTATTGTGTCCCAGATTTCCTGAATGTTTTGTGATGAGAATTTGTTGGATTTGCTTGTTTTCTTGATCAGTGTGTTTATTTTCTCTATGGTATCTTCAGTGTCTGAGATTCTTTCTTCTATCTCTTGTAATCTGTTGGTAAGACTTGTTTCTGTAGTTCCTGTTCGTTTACCCAGATTTTCCATCTCCAGCCTTCCTTCTGTTTGTGTTTTCTTCATTCCCTCCATTTCATTCTTCAAGTCTTGAACTGTTTCCCTTACCTGTTTGATTGCTTTTTCTTGTTTCTCTTGTTTTTCTTGGGTGTCTTTGAGCGCTTTATTCATTTCCTCTACCTTTTTGTTTGTCCTCTCTATTTATGGCAGTTTTTCACCTCCTGTTTAAGGTCCTCTATTATTTTCACATAGTTCAGTTTAGAGTCTATTTCTTCTGGAGTAGGGTGTTCAATTCTTCTTGTTTCAGAATCCCTGGATTCTGGTGATGTCATGTTGCCTTTCAGGTTGTTGGAGGAATTCTTGCATTGGCCCCTGCCCATCTCTTCCTTCAAATGGAGCCAGAGAGGCCTGGTGTCTTGGTCTAGTCTTTGCTGTGACTGACTCTCTGGGTGGATCTCCTCAGTGTAGAAGCAGGAACTGTTCCCGTTCAGATGGAACTCCTCAGCACCGAAACAGGGATGCCTGGTACCCCAATGAACCGTGGACAAAAGGGAGATCGGGGGGGGGCAGGGGGAGGTCGAGTAGAACACAGGAGACCCTGTAGCACAAGCTGAAGGTGCCCACGCTCCCTTGTGGGGGACCTTGAGGCCTGCCCAGTAGGCAGGCACTCACCGCTCTGGGTGGGTAGCCTTAGTGTAGGAGCAAGAAACTGTTCTTCAGCAAAGGACCTTGTAGACCGCAGGGCAGGCTTGGGGGGGGGGCTGGGGGGCTGGGTCGTGTGTAGGAAAGACAGCCCTGCAGCAGGAGCTGGGGGAGAGGGGTTGTGCTCTCTTTGGGGACAGGCCGCCCCTGGATAACACACACTTACCCGTCCAGATGGAACTCCTCAGCACCTAAACAGGGATGCTTGGTAGCCCAATGAGCCGTGGACAAAAGGGAGAATGCAGGTGGGGGGGAGCAGGGCGGTCAAGTAGAACACAGGAGACCCTGTAGCACAAGCTGAAGGTGCCGGCGCTCCCTTGCGGGGACCTTGACGCCTGCCCGATAGGCAGGCACTCACTGCTCTGGGTGGGTAGCCCGTCCAGATGAAACTCCTCAGCCTTTATTTTTTTCTCAAGTCTATGCATTGGAACCTGTTTAGAGGTTTTTCTGTCTGGAACTCTTTTACTTTGTATCTTTTAGCCTTTTTTGTGTATATGAGCCAAAGCTAAATCTGCCACACAGTGTGCAGCTGATTAGCTTCTCTGTACGGAGGCCTATGTGAGACTGCAGAAACCTGCCATGCAGCTTAGCTCATAGTGTATAACAGGAGGGCCTGCTTGTCAAGGTTTCTATCCTGCCCAGTTCCCACAGCCGGTAAGCACCCAAAGAAAATCACACAGAGGTCTCCATAAGTTATAAACTGATTGTCCCATTGGTTCGGGCTTCTTATTAGCTCTTGTAGCTTATATTGACCCATTATTCTTATCTATGTTAGCCACATGGCTCAGTACCTTTTTTAGCGGGGCAGGTCACATCCTACTTCTTTGGTGTCTGGACAGGACTGCGGAAAGAGCTTCCTTCTTCCCAGAATACTCCTATTCTCATTGCCCCACCTCTACTTCCTGTCTGGTTTTCCCACCTATACTTCCTGCCTGGCTATCAGCCAATCAGCGTTTATTTAAAATATAATTGACAGAATACAGACATTCTCCTGCACCAATAGTGTCTGGTTGGCCTGCTTTGTCTTGCAGGCAGCTGTTGGGAGGCATGTCTCTGTGCTGCTGCTGGAATGAGACTGTGAGACTCGGAAACCCAGTTGTGGCTCCATTTCTATGCATTCAGTTTTCTCAGGTGTTATGTGGATGTTGGTGCCATTAAATGCTGTAGGGTGGTCTTTCTGTATACTGTGAATATGTGTTGCTCTCACTAGCTGATAAGTAAAGCTGCTTTGGGCTATGGCAAGGCAGGATAGAACCAGCTGGGAAATCCAAGCAGAGGTACAGGTAAAGAAGGTGGGGTTGCCAGTCATCTGCCAAGGAAACAAGACATGTAAAGACGTAATAATTAAGGTAGCAAGCCATGAACTAAGTGACAAAGCATAGATAAGAAAGAAGGAGTTAATTTAAATGTAAGAGCTAGCTAATAATAGACCTGAGCCATTGGCCAAACACTGATAATTAATATTAAGCCTCTGAGAGGTTATTCAGGAATTGGCGGGTGGGAGAGAAACCTCCAATTACAGGAAATTCTTTATAGGCAAGAGAGCAGGAGTGGGATTGACCTTTAAAAAAACTAAATATTATTTAAAATTTCATTTTATTAAGAGTAAAACATGAGGGCCGGGCGGTGGTGACACACGCCTTTAATCCAAAAGCTATGGGAAAACCCTGTCTCAAAAATAAAAAAAAAAAAAAGAGTAAAACATGACATTGTTATTGCTCTTTTATCAATTTTTTTTTTTTTTTGGTTTTTTGAGACAGGGTTTCTCTGTGGCTTTGGAGCCTGTCCTGGCACTAGCTCTGTAGACCAGGCTGGTCTCGAACTCACAGAGATCTGCCTGCCTCTGCCTCCCGAGTGCTGGGATTAAAGGCGTGCGCCACCATCGCCCGGCTTCTTTTATCAATTTTACTGAGTTCCTTGGACTTGCTGCTGCTTCTGACTTGACTTGCTCAGAGGAGACTTCCCTAATTTGTATGGATCCATATATAAGCTCTTAAATTCCATGTTAATTACTAGAACATCATCGGTTCCTTTTTTCTTAAGTAGACATATTTGCAGCTTAAATACAAGCTAGAAAGGGATACCTATTAGCATATTTTTAACATTTCAGGAAGCAATGACATCTAGGCCATCTGATAATAAAGTGCAATAAGAATATAGCATTGACAGCAACTGCTGGAAACAGATGCAGAGACCCACAATCACACATTATTCTAAACTCTGGAAATTCTGCTGAAGAGCGGGAGGAAACATTATAGGAGCCAGTGGGGTCATGGACTCCACAAGAAAACCCACAGAATCAACTAACTGGAGCTCATAAGCGCTCTCAGAGACTAACCTATGTCCTCTGTATATGGGTGGCAGTTGTATACCTTGGTCTTCTTGTAGGACTCCTTACAGTGAGTACAGGGCCTGTCCCTGACTCTTTTACTGGTTTTTGGGACTTATTACTCATTCTGGGTTGCCTCACCCAGCCTTGATATGAGGGGAGGTGCTTAGTCTTACTGAAACTTGATATTCCGTGTTTTGTTGATATCCGTGGGTGGTCTGCCCTTTTCTGAATGGAAACAGAGGAGTAGTGGAAAGGGGAGGGACTGGGAAGAGAAGGGGGAAAGGAATCTGTGGTCAGGATGTAAAATAAATTAACTAAAAAAATGTAATACTAAACAGATAAACAGTTTATGGCAGAAAAGCTGAAGTGTTAATCAGTAAGGTTTGAAATTTCATTTACTGAATACCTGTGCAGATTTTTTCCTCAACTGTTAAATATACCTCATTAAAGATTAATATTGTAAAGAAAAAAGCTAATGTCATGGCAGTTTCTAAGCAGTAATATTTGTTGAGAGAAACATTTCTCTATCAGAAAACATCCCCCCCCCCGTGTGTGTGTGTGTTTGTGTCCACATGCATGTACATGCAGAGCTAGAAAAGAAAGAACTCTACTTCAGAGATGAAGCTATTTTTCCATTAAAAAAAAATATGTATTCCTGGTAATGTAACTTAGTAGCAGAAAATGTGTTTCTTATAACAAGGCCTTGGGTTCAATCCCAAAAGCTATAGACATATGCATATATGTGCAATGTGTGTGCATACTAGCAAGGATTAATTTTAAAGTTTCAAAGTTATATGTGTGTTGTATTAATATTCACATTGTTATGTGAATATGTAAGGATTCATTTTAATATCTAATCTTTCTCCCAGTATCAGTCTTCTATACTTAACAGCAGAAGAACCTTATCTAATTATAAAGCATATACTCATTTCTGTAGAAAATCCTTTTCCCTTCCAACTCATTGCTCAACACTGAGCCACCAGACCAGATGTTGTAAATTCTGGTGAGCCATAATACCTGTCCTTCTGTTACAGATGTAACAATGAGAGTGAGTGGACCCAGATTCATGAGAACATCATCCGAAAGTCAAGCACCAAGTACTCCGCCCCCAGTGCCAGCCATGGTGATGTATTTATTTGACTAGAAACTTTTGTGTTGCATTTGTATGTGCTAGTGTTGTAGCACTTCAGTGGCTGGTGTGGATTGGCTGCTTTGTAAAGTTTAATTTCCTGCTCACATTTGTTTCCTTCCTCAGAGTTTTCTATTACTAGTTCTACATCTAGTCATTTAAGACCATTTTAGTATTTGCTGACTAAAATACATTTGGTCTTTTTAATAATGAACTCTATACACTTTACTAAATAACTTGAACTCCAGTCCAGTGAGCAAAATGTTTCAAGGTTTGTTACATTGTCAAGTCTGTTTTCTTGAGCAAAAAGACAAGCATTAGTATCAGTTCTCTTTCTACTCCTAGTGAATGTCTGCATCTTGAAGAAAGCCTGACACTAATGATTAGTTTTCTAAGAAAACTATCAGGGCAGTGGTGTAGATTAGTGATAAAATGTTTGCTCAACATGTAGCTCTAGATTCTATCCCTAGCACTGTGGCAGGAGAAATGGAAAAGAGACACACTTGGTGTCTTTCCTGGTACAATGCACAGAGTCGTTACGTGATTCTGAATTAAAAAATGTTTTATTTTTTGTAGGTCTTATTATTTCCCTACAGCTTTTTCGTGGTGACATGGAACAGATTCGGAGAGAAAATCCCATGATATTTAATAGAGGATTAGCAATTACAAGAAAATTGGGATTTCCTGATGTTATCATGCCAGGTAGGAAGAACTACTTGGGGATGGGGAAGGAGATGGCTTAGCGGAATGGAGTTTAGTGCTCCTTGCTTGAGCAGGTGGTAAGCTATTCAGGTGAGCTATACAGCCATTAAAGTCTCTGCCTCCCAAGTCAGGTGACTGACTGTAGTTTTCAGCAGTAGCCCTTTGAGTCTTGTAAGCATTTGTTCTTCACCAGAAGCCCTGGTACCATGTTCCCCAGTGCAGTATGACAGCTCAGCGTATGGGCTTTGTGGAGTTCTGGCAATAAGAGAACCAACATGAAATCTCTTCCTAGAGATGTGTTTTTGTAACCTCTTTCATCACATTCCCTTGCTTCCATTTCCTCACAAGGATTTTCTACTTAAGGGGAAGAATTTATCAAAATTCTTCACTATCAGAGACTCCAGTTTGTATAGGAATGACAGGTACATTTTAATGTAGCAGAAAATAGATCGTACAAATGGTATACATTTGGGCATTCTAAATAGTACTGCCTGGCCATTTTCTCAGCAGTCGTCTCAGTGGGATTCCAGGGCAGAGAGGAGGGATGAGCAGCCTCTCAAGTCTGGTTTTCCTAGGCCAATACTAGTCTGTTAGGTGGGCTGAGGCAGAGCTGGAAAAGTGTACCTTAACTGCGGCTGGAGCTGAAAGAGCTGTCAGAAGTGAAACGGCTGGGTAGAGATTGGTGGTAGGCAGTTGGATAACCAAGAAGACACGAAGGATAGGAAGCTCAGAACAGGCAATACCTGGTTGTCTGGATAAATCGACTATAGGAGAGGTGGACCTACCCTCTCAGTTGAGTTTTAATTCCCTATGCCAAGCTTTTTTGTTGAGAAGAGCCAGGCCAGGATGGATTAAATGTCCATTATATATCTACCTTATATATCATTTTTTAGTTCTTCCTGGTTCTTCACTAAATCTTTTTATTGGAAACATTTGCCAGTACACACCCAAAGGGGAATGTGACTTGAGCATAGAGAAGGCCCACACAATGGGTTCCAGCTACTCTGTTTGCCCAGATTTATTTTCTGTCACCTTCAGTCCCTCCCTGTGGACACTGTGTATTCAGAGTAAACTGCTGTGCCCTGCTTTTATTTCCTACTTATGAACACAGGAGGCTCTTTGGATGGCAAATTTAGGCCAACTAGATCAATTATTTTTATTGCTAAGTGCTAAGAGACTTCATGCTTATGAAGGGCCTCCATCTGGCTGTCATACAGGTGAGTGTTCCATTGGAAGCTGCTCCTATACTTTGCTGATCACATTCTTCAGCCCTGTCTGTACCCTATAATCAGGGAAAGGAAATCCCAAACAACAGTCTCAGCTTTGCAGCGATGCGACTTAGAAAGAGAATATAGGCTAACTGAAATTGATCTAATGAATCTAATGACCTTTTCAAAATTAGATGTCTAGGGGCTGACTGTGGTGGAATAATATATTTCCTTTGATCCCTTTTTTCCTTAAGTTTATTTTTTGTATAATATCTGGACATTAACTTCGTAATAGCTCATGGAATTGGAACTAACTAAATAGAATCTAGAAAGAAGTAAAGGTCAGTCAAAATTGTACATAACGTCTTGGAAAACAGCTTGGTCAATTGAGTGCTTCCTTTGCAAGCTTGAGGACCTGAGCCCAATCAGTAGAACCCATTTTAAAAAGCTGGGTAGAGTGGTATATAGTATAATCTCAGCACTCCACTTGGAGGCAAAGACGAACAGATTCCTGAGGCTTGCTGGCCAACCAGCCTAGCAGAATCGGCAGAGCTCCATGCCAGTGAAAAACCCTGTCTCAAAAAAAATCCAAGGTGGACAGCTTCTGAGAAATAACATCTGACTTTCCTTTAACCTCCACACATGCATATATTTGTACAATTATATTAGCAAGATACATTAAAAAACTTTCATGTATGGAAAATACCTTTTGCTCAAGTACTCTCCCTTACTTTGTAGCATTGACACACAGGTTTAGAACAGATTTTTGTCTGCAGTAAAAATGACTGGAAGTGTGTGATGTCAGGCATTAGTGAGACGAGCTGAGGTTAAGGAAGTATTCTGTTTCCTGAGAAGCTAAAGCATCACCAGATGATTTTCCCTACAAGGTGTGACATTGGGCATTTCTTGGAGACCTGGGGCCAGGACATATGAGTGCTACTTCTGGGTTGTTTGCCTTTGCAGTGATGAGTATTATAGCTAAAAGAAAGCAGTATTTTGTATATATTCTGTCCCATACTCTATCCTCTCTCCTCCTTAGGAAAGAGCCTTTTACATAAATGGCAACCCTTGACATTACAACTATCGTCTTCTTATATTGTGCTCCAGTATATCATCAGAGAGGGTGTTAGTCCTGCACCTACAGGTTCTGCTAAAGTGTGTGTGTGTGTGTGTGTGTGTGTGTGTGTGTGTGTGTGTGTGTGTGTGTTTGAGAGAGAAGGAGGGAGGGAGGGAGAGAGGGAGGGAGGGAGGGAGCAAGTGAGAGCTCATGAGTGTGTGCGTGTGTGCATGCATACATGTGGTCAGTCTGGTTTGGGAACAATGACTGTAGGAACAAAAGCCTTGGAGAGTCTGGTAAGTCACAGCCATTTCTCCTTCTGAAGCTGGGGCACCCTTCTTCTGAGAGAACATTGCCCCTGGGTTGTAACAGTTCCTCAGCTTCACAGTGCTGGCCAACTTAAAAGAAGATGCAACTTTATTTTCTTGACACATGGGCACATGAAGCAAGAACAAGAAAAGAAACTGTGCCAGTAATTGTGAGCACACCAACACTAAAGTCTGAGGAGTTATAGTAAATGATGAAAAATTAGAATTACTCACAAGCTGTGATCCAGCATTTGGCAGAAACTACCAGATACTCATATGGAGTGGTCTATTTTTGTCAGGCTGTCCCAGATAGATCTCTGTCAAAACATGTTGCTAGAGCACCATAGAGGAGTTAAGCTGGACTCTAGGCACAGATATCTAGCATGTCACTTCTAGAAAGGTCTTTCTGACTTCTTTTTATTGTTTTCTATGAGAGTTTATATACACACAAGGTGGATGCTGTAAGCAAAAGACAACTGCCTGTGTGCCACAGCTGAGTCATTAACTCACATGGCCATTAGTAATGAGCAAAAGGCAACAGTGATACTGCAGGAATTCTGAGAACTATTGCCCTTAAGGCCCCATAAAAAGGCATGCCTAACAAAAAGTGCCATGTTATATTATAAAAGAACAAATAGATACAGGAATTTAAGCCTTGATTGAGATAGGATGGCTTTGAATTTCTTATATAAATGAGTATAAATGAGACTGGCCTTGAACTCTTGATCCTTTTGCTTCTACTTCCCAAATACTGCTATTACATTGGCCCTACCACACCTAGCTAATAGTTGTTCTTTGTCTTGTGTAAGTATGTGGTGTTATATGTGTTTGTGGGTTTATATTTGTGCGTGTGTGCATGTGTGTGTGTGTGTAGAAGACAAAGATTGGCACCAGGTGTCTTCTGTCACTATCTTTTTTCTTTCTTTTTTTTTTGAGACAGGCTTTTCATTGAACCTGGAACTCACCAACTGACTAGATTAGCTGGCAAGCAAGCCTTTGGGAAACATGTCTCTGTGCTCTAATGCTGGAGTTAGGGACATCAACCACTGTGCTTGGCTTTTTATATGATGATAGAGATCTGAACCTAGGTCCTCATGCTTGTGCAGCAGGCACTTTACCAGCTAAGCTTTCTATTCATTTTTTAAACTGAGCTCCTAAAACTTTTTATTGGTTACTCACAATATTTCTCTATTTTCTCTATCCTTCAAGATTATTTTTATTCAGTACAAAAGCTAATAACTCCGTAGCACACCCTTAGCCCTTCCCTGTATTTTAAAATATGATGGGTGGGAAAGACTGGATTAGGACAGCTGTTCCAGGGGACAACTGACTCACAGGTCAGTGTTAGTTGCAGTGATACCCCAAAGAATGCTGGAAGCCAGCAGAGTATAACATGCTTAAAATATCTGTTCACGAAGGTACTATAGCCTTCTAGACACCATTCTTAAGCCAGCAGCGATGTGCTAGTACCTATATCTTCTTATTTTATTTCTTATCTTTCCTGGGAAGCCTGTCTCCTGGGATTAATGGAAATACAGAGAATTCTTTTGTGATTTTGTGACAAGTACAGTATTTTATTCTGTTTTCAAAGTCTTGGATTTCTAAGGGTATTTATTGTCTCTAGTGGTTATAGGCCAAATTTCAAAATCGTTAAATCATCTTCTATCCTAATATAAAAATCCACCTATGACTTAGTATGCTGTTCTAATTAGAACATGTCTCCCCCTGAAGCAGTGGTTTTCTAATGTAATAGAAATACAACAAGAATTACTTGCAAGACATAGAAAAACAGATTATTGTGCCCACCTCAAAGAGTTTCTAAGTTGAGTTTGGGCCCAACAGTTTGGTTTTCTCACCAACTCTTAGGTTATGAAGAATGGTGCTAGTCTGGGAACCCCTTTAAGAACCATGTGTTAGGACTCAGGGATGGCTCAGTGGTAAGAGCATGCACTGCCTTGCAGAAAGCCTGGGTTCAGTTCCCAGCACCTATATTGTATGACTCACTACTTGTAACTCCAGCTTCAGGGGATCTGACTCTCTCACCTGGGTTTCATAGACACAAGTATATGAGTGCATGTGCGCGCACAGACACACAAATTTTAAAATTATATTATGATAAAGCCATGTCTTAGGACTGGCAAAGTGACATAGTAAGTAAAAGTACTTGCTGTACAAATCTGAATTTGATCCCCAGAACCCACTATGGAGCTGGCTCCTGAAAGTTGTCCTCTGCCCTCTACACATACATAAACCCACACTCACATATACAATCATACATGTGTACAGAATCACAATAACAGTAAATAAAATCTAAATTCAAAATAAAAAAAGAGAGAGATTTAGGAGATTGAGTGAGCTATGACTTAAAAAGAACTCTGCTTTGTGTATGGGTGGTTTGTCCCTGCTGAGTCAGAGCTCAGGCAAACAGTGTTTATCCCTGGGTTGCTCTGGATTTGCACATGCTATGCAGGCATGCCACCCCTCTTATGGGGCCTCTGAGTTTTGCCTTTGTGCTTGTAAATACACTCTTGTCATTTTCTTTGATCCTTAATAAAAAAAGTGCATGCTTCATCACTGACCTACAAGTGATGTTTCTTCTCTTTTCCTATTTGTCTTAATTGTTCTTATTTTTCTCTGTGCTGTCCCCCTCATTCTCGTCCCTTTCTTTCTGATGCAGAGATGAAGATAGTTGGGTGTAAGTTCTTGATTTTGTGTGTCCTGACTGCTTATTGCCTGCTTTGTTCTCATACCCATTTGTTTCATGGAATGTTGCAATACTGGGTGGGGTGTCATGTACATTATTAATCCTTCATCAGTCTCGCCTTCCTGGGTAATTGACAAGAGCTAAAAGAAAATCTACCAGCCTAATCTTAAACACCATGTTTCTTTGGGTGTTCATTAAAATCTGAGGACATACTGCAATATTTTAAAAATATCTTCACAAGTTTGAAATATAGATAGAGAAAAGGACTTTTAAATGAGATATTTTGTATTACGTGAGTTATAAAAAAATAATAGCCAGGCAGTGGTGGTGCATGCTTTTAATCCCAGTACTCAGGAGGAAGAGGCAGGTGGATTTCCATAAATTTGAGGGTAGCCTGGACTACAGAGCAAGTTCCAGGACAGCCAGGGCTACAAAGGGAAACCCTGTCTCAGAAAATGAAACAAACAAAAATGAGTAGTTATTATTCTGAGCCACAGAATCAGAAAAGCGAAGAGTTCTCTCTTTAGTTATGTTCGGACATAGCTCATAAGAAGGGCAAGGACATAGAAACAAGACTTTGGTGGTAAAGCTCTTCACAAGACCAGTGATAGAATGATTTACTACAAATGTGTTCCTGTGGTCAATTTTTATCAGATGAGTCCTTGACCAAGGCATGCTTGGCCTTATGGGCTTTAAGTGGGGAAATAAAGCTTCGACCATACCTCTAAAGAATGGGATATAATTTAAGATCTCCTTGGGAAAATTGCTTTAACCAGTGAGCACTAACAAGTTTAATATAATAGCAAGAGTGTGCTGGTTCCCTAAGAGTTGGAGGACAGGAAGCGACCCATCATACTAACAGATTCCAGGACATCTATACTTCAGATGTAAAGCAGGTCAGCTTTCACTTTTTCTAGGAAGTACTCATTCTTAGATAAAAGTCTATATATACAGGGGCTGGAGAGATGGCTCAGTGGTTAAGAGCATTGCCTGCTCTTCCAAAGGTCCTGAGTTCAATTCCCAGCAACCACATGGTGGCTCACAACCATCTGTAAAGAGGTCTGGCGCCCTCTTCTGGCCTTCAGGCATACAGACAGAATATTGTATACATAATAAAAAGAATGGGATATAAGTCAATTTTTTTTTTAAAGAATGTAGTCCCTTTTGGGTAAATCATGCTCCAGTAGAGGGCCACACATCCAAGAATTAATGGGTGGCATACATTGGACTTGTGGGGAGAAAAAAAGAAGACAGAAGATTGGGTGTGTAGGGAAGGGGGTAGATATGGTCAAAACAGATTGTATAAAATTCTGAAAGGACTAATAAAGTTATTTTAGTTAGAAGGTCATCGCATTCCTGGCCCAAGGAAGAATTCATTAGATAGAACTACATCACTTTTCTCCCATACTATTATCCTGTTAGAACAGAGGGTATTTATGACTTTGTAATGCTAGAATCCAGAAGTGTATGGCTGAAGACAATGTGGGAATAATAAAGATCCTATCATTTTTGGGTAATCTAGTGCAATCTGTCCAAGGGTCTTCTTCTTTCACTACCTTAAGAAAGTAAGAACTACCACAAATACAATTTGGACTCCTATGCCGAAACCCCATGTAGAATGGCATCTCCACGTTTTGATAAATGCTACTACAAAGATATGACTTCTTTCTTCTGCCAAAAATAAAAAAACACTTGGCACCACCTCAAATAGGCAACTATGTCTTTAGGAGAAAGTCAGTTTTTATTTTCCACAGTCTCAAGGGAAAGAAAGTATTTCCACAGACACCTTTGCTAGTCCTGTCTAGAACAAAGTATAAATGATAGAGTATTAAATACCACTTTACTTTAACTCAAAGCCCCCTACTTTGTGATATGAATAATCTATGTAGAATGGATGTAAAAATAAGACAAGCCAGACTGTACACCCAAATATGTGTAGAACATTTTTACAGGATAGAATGCCAAATAGGCCAGAATAATACGATACTGCCTTAGGCTTTACATTGCTGTGAAGAGACACCATGACCACAACAACTCTATAAAGAAAACATTTAATTGAGGGGGCAGGCTTACAGTTTCAGAGGCTCAGTCCATTATCATTATGGCAAGAAACATGGCACTGGAGCTGAGACTCCTTACCTCTTCATAGACAGACAACAGGAAGTCAAATATCCTTTTCTGAGCATAGGAAACCTCCAAGCCCACCCCTACAGTTGCACACTTCTTCCAGCAAGGTCTTACTCACTCCAACAAAGCTACATCTCCTAATAGTGCCACTCCCTATGAGATTATGGGGCCAGTCACATTCAAAGAACCATGGAAACAAATAACCCAAAACTCCCAAGCAAGTCTAGAGTATCTAACAAGAGATAATCTTGCTAGCAGAATATTCTGATATCTAAATTAGACCTCAGAGGTTCTGATATCTATAAAGAGACTACTCCTAGAAAAAACTATTGTGTTGTGTGCAGTGTTTCTTCAGTCACTAGGATTCACATTTTGGAAGACTAGACTGTCAGAGTGCTCCCCAGTCTGCTAAGGTTTCTGGTGGCTGAAGAGCACTGTTACCTTCTCAGAGCTCTTCTTTTGTAGTACCCTAAAGAAATATTCAGGCCAGTTCTTAAGATAATGTGGCCTCGGGGCTGGAGAGATAGCTCAGCGGTTAAGAGCACTGACTGCTCTTCCAGAGGACCCGGGTTCGATTCCCAGCACCCACATGGCAGCTCACAACTGTCTGAAAATGCAGTTCCATGAGATCTGACACCTTCACACCAACGAACATAATAAAGTTAAATAAAAAAAGTTTTAAAAAAAAAAAAAGATAATGTGGCCTCAGGTTCAAAACTTTGTTTCCAGCAGTTCTTTCTGTAGACTCACAGGAGTCTGGATTTTTTTTAACACGTAGTAGAAATTTTATGTATTCACATATATATGTGTGTAAAGTTCATATATATGTGTATGTATATATGTGTGTGTGTATGTGAAGGTCTATAAAAATTATAATCTCTTGAGCAAAATCCAGACAGAAATCTGTTTTTGTATTAATTGCCAGTCAAAATTGTTTTTGTCTTTTGAGACAGTATCTCTCTATGTAATATACATAGGTCTTGAACTTAGATTCTTCTATCACAGAATTTTTAACATAATAAAGGATTGTGAAAGCATAATATGCAACTGACCCACAATACCTAAAATACTGCCAAATCTATACAGGAAGTGTCTCTACCTCTGCCTTCTGTTAAGTATCTAGTCCCATTACCTACTGCTATACCAACAGCTGACACTAGTTCTTATAAAAGCTGTGAAAGAGGAGGAGACAGTTTATTCTGAATCATTTTTATAAGAATGAACCCAGTTAGTTTATCTCCAGGAAAGAAACACTGTTACGTGGCATACAAGTACTAAGAGATATGAAATATTAAGTCCTTTGCTATCATTAGAAAACTGAGAGTACCCAACAAAGAGAGGCAGCAAAGAGTGCCCAGCTCCCTTCCTAAATTATGACAACTCATTAGCAGGACAACTCTCAACAATACCACATTCTGTATATAAATCTCACCCTCCCAGCAATTCTCCAGACTGCCTGCGTAAGGGCTGCCCATGCTTTTACTCTCAAGTAGACTTTCTCACTGCCCTCCCATGATATAACTAGGAAGAGTGCCAGTATCACCTATGATTTTTTTTGTAAATATATGTACATAAAACCTACTGTAATCCCAATGGGTAAATGATAAAAATCCATTTTTTTAAATTATTTTATACTCTTTTTGTTGTTTTCGAGACAGGGTTTCTCTGTGTAACATTAACTGTCCTTGAACTAGGTCTTGTAGACCAGGCTGGCCTTGAACTCACAGAGATCCGCCTGCCTCTGCCTCCCAAGTGCTGGGATTAGAGGTGTGCTCCACTACCGCCCGTAGAAATTTATTTTTTACATGTTTTCTGGGTCATTAAAATATAATCAGCCAAACACTATTATACAAGCATTCAAAGCTAGTACTTAAGCTCTCTCTTGTCCATCTTCATCACAAAGTACCTGTCATCTTCCCTCAATGGAAAGTAGCTCCTGACAATGAATGTTAATTTATTCCTGAACACAGTGCCTTAGCCTTGAGGCATGATTCCAGTGATGGGTTTGGGGAACATATAATGTGTACAATTGAAGAGTGGGGGAGCCCTGGGAGACTACTATAAGGTGCACTGAGGCTATTCACACTAATTTTTAGGTTTTCTCCTAATTCTAGGACAATTAGTGAACAGTGCAATTTTAGTGATACCACTGGGACCTTTTGACAAGAAGCCTGGCATCACCTCAAGTAACATTAACCTTCACAAAGTGTCGTTTTTAAAATGAAACATAATTTACAAAATTACAACCCATAAGGCAGTCTAATACCTGTTCTGAGATTATCTCTGGTCTAGGCAGATCTAGTCTCTAAATAAATAGCAACCAGGGACGTGATGAAATCAAGCTGCTTCTGTCTGCACCTCGGAGGGCAGTCATTGTGTTAAAACTTTTCAAGGGTATCACTAAGACACTGTTTCAAAAAGAGTAAAAACTGAAGGAATGCCTAGCTTATCTTAAAACTGGCGCTTTCCCTTAAAATAATCCTGCTCAAAAACCATGAGCTCACTAATAAAGCAACACAGATGAAATTTTGTATAAACAGTCTACAAGAAAAAGATCCAGTTTTGTATCAATATTCTGTAATGTTATTGCTTAGAACAGTTTGAAAGCATTCCATTTCAAGGGTATGTTTATTGCTGACATACATATAAATCCATAGAAATGACAAATTTGTATACATTAGAATAATATTTCAAGTAGCCAAAAAAAAATAGCTGCTTTTAAAAGCTGCATGGACGGGGGCTGGAGAGATGGCTCAGAGGTTAAGAGCATTGCCTGCTCTTCCAAAGGTCCTGAGTTCAATTCCCAGCAACCACATGGTGGCTCACAACCATCTGTAATGGGGTCTGGTGCCCTCTTCTGGCCTGCAGGCATACACACAGACTATTGTATACATAATAATAAATAAATAAATATTTGAAAAAAAAAGCTGCATGGACTATCTCTAAAATAACTCCCAGAAAATGAAAACCAGGGTAAACCAAATACCTAGTCTTTATATTAAATGTTCAAATTGGACTGGAGAGACAGCTTGGAAGTTAAGAGCACTTGCTGTTCTTGCAGAGGATCTGTGTTCAGTTCCTAGCACCTTCATGATGGTTCACAACCATCTGAAATTCCAATTCCAAGAGCTTTGACTCCATCTTCTAGCAGGTACACATGTGATATGCAGGCAAAATGCCATACATATAAAATAAAATAGACATTAAAATTATCTTAGTTCATTTATTCACTTAATGCTAAAATCATTTTAGAAACTGAATAATTACAGTTTCACAGGAAAGCTAACATGCAACTAAAAGGATTTTATTAAAAGAAGAGGCAGTTTCAGTTGTTAAATATTTCACATGTCATCTATTCTAGTTTATCCCATTATAATAACTATATTCAATAGGAAATGTCCCAGTTAAGTTTGAATTTTAGACTTTAGGGGCTTTCAGTTCATTCATGAATAATTTTATTCAGCCTGTTACTAGACAGTGACAAGCTGGTGAATTTGAGTTTCCTTTTTCTGTCTGCCTTTTCCCACCACACCTGTACATATCAGTACTATTAACGTATGTGAGGAAGGCCAAACAAAGGAAACAGATGAAGGTTCTAAATTGGCCAGACTTTGAAGCACAGACAACTACAGAAATGGACAGCTTCCAACCTGCCCACATAAGCAATAGGATAAAGATCATGTATGAACTTTAGACCACATTTTCTTTTTCCCTTCATGAGAGTCTAAGGAAACAGGATGGATTTCAGTATTAGAGAAAGTTCTCTAGGCTCCTGAAAAACATTTGCAATGCACTGCTCTTCTCTACTTGAGCCAAGTTATTTAAAACTGTGTATCCATATAATTGTGATTGTTAGGCTGTGCTCCTGGGCTAGGGTGGTGGTGGCCTGAGGAAAAAAAAAGAAGAGTCATGAAGACCTCATAAGAAACCTTTGCGTACAGGCCAGACCACTTCAGAGTTGATGCCTAAGACACTTTCAGGGTTAGAGAGGAGAGACCATTGGTACAAGAAAAATAGCAATGCTACATATATCTGACCAAACCAGGAAGCTTACTTGCTAACCAAAACCAAATGTTGTTTCTCTCATTATGACTCTAGGTAATAAACATATTTTCATCAGTTTCCAGAAAGAAGCAATGTGTCCTTTATTCAGACTCCAAAGTTTTGAGAGTTGTAAAAAGAAAACTATGAAGAAAAAAAAAGGAACAATTTCTTAGGGAAAAGAGAAGAGACTAGTAGTAAGACAGACATGATTAAAATAATTTTTAAAATCTTCCTTCTTTAAGGGTCTTATACTGTAGCCATCTTGGAGGGGAGAGAGACTGAGCAGTCTGAACACCAATAGCAAATCAGATTCTCCTAAGAAAGCTGTGGTGAACACCTTTAGAGTACACTTAGAGAATATGTAACTAACCCTCTGATAGTGCTGCACTCTTGTTGGCGGAAAGTCCATTGTTATTAACCAAGCTTGGAATGCCCTGAGGATTCAAATGCTAGCCTGATCCTCCATGCAAACAGGGCCTTGTGGTGTCTGTGATCATGAACACATTTCATTTTCCCCCCTCAACAGGTGATATCCGCA
Organism: Microtus ochrogaster; assembly: GCF_000317375.1. Lineage (NCBI taxonomy): Eukaryota > Metazoa > Chordata > Mammalia > Rodentia > Cricetidae > Microtus > Microtus ochrogaster. The sequence goes on along the minus strand of NC_022012.1, from coordinate 79,795,228 downwards.
ATGATTTGTACCTAACCCTGGAGAAGGGGGATTTTGAAAGAGGAGGAAAGAGTGTACAAAAGAATATTGAAGTGACCATGTATGTACTCTATGCAGATGGAGAAATCTTAAAGGTAAGGCTTGTTAGTAATTTAGAATGAAAGCTAATGTGTTTTCATGGCCTGTCTGCCCAGAAGATCATTCCCTTTAGGCAGGACCCAGTTCAAATGGCCCCATATGTGTTGTCGTCCCCCGTCTTCTTTTTTCATCCAGGAAATACTACAGTGTGGTTTGAAAAGGATTCCTAATGTCATATATAGCCCTTGCATTTATTCTTCCTAGTGTCTAACCTGCATGCCTCTTATTCCAATTTATACCTATTCCTTTAGTTCTGCCCTGCATGTTACCTGTTTTCTATTCCACCAAGCACAAAGCTGCCTGGTTTTTGTAGTGATTACTAGGTCTTCCTTTGTCTTTTTGCTCTTTGAAATAGGGTAGGATTTAGACACCTTGCTAGCACCAAGTTTTAGAACAGAGAAGAACAGATTCAACCTAGGAAATTATTTCCAGCAATGTAGTACAGGATTTTTTTGTCATTCTTCATTGGTAATGGAGACCTAGAGAACTGATTTTTTTTTAAGCTTGTCTGTATTTTCCTCAGTTCTGTCATGGTGAGGACCCTGGTGAACAATAGCTAGTCTCCATTTCCAGTGCACTTGGCAGATCAGCCTTTTACAGGCCTCATGGGGAAGTCAGAACAGGAATCATTAGCTCTACTGTTACAGAGGAAAAAGGCAAAATTAGTTAAAATAGTCTCCCAAAGCAGATGGAAATAGAGGAAAATGTTTAAACAGGGATGAAACGGTGGTTTGTATATCACTGTAAAACATTAAATAAATACCCTGGGTAGTCATGCTCATTGCTTATGCAAAGAAGCACCAGAGAGGCAGAGCTATCAGCCACTCCAATGTGTGTGGAAAGAGAACTGTCCTTAATTTTGTTGCCCAAAATTCCATCTTCCAGGGTAAGGGTCGGAACAGTGCTAAGTCTTCATGGTAATGTTTCAAAGCTGGAGTCAGATTAAATCTGATATATCTTGTTTATGAAAAGTTAATAAAAGTAGCCTAAAATAGTTCAACATAGCATTAAGGAAAATTTAGAATTTCTTCTTGGTCTGATAAAATACTGTGTATAATTGATTTCTCTCATGGAACTTCTTATTTCCTTTCTCAGAAAGTATGTAAAACTTACCTTGGTGATGCAGGTGCACCAACCAGCTACTTTCAGCTTGTCACAGTTGTGTGCTTACTTCTGACCCTAGGAAGACAAGGAACATTATGACTGCTGTCAGTAATGCCCAACCTTTTGACATTTTGGCATGTTGTCCTTTACAAATGTTTTGGGAAACATTCATAGCTATCCTAGGATGTATGTGGTCCATGGACCTCAGATTGGGCATTCCTGGAATAATTACACTGTCTATATAATTACTTCCAAAAATAATGAATTTAAGTCAAATGTATTATCATCTGATCTGGTACAAAACTAAGATCTTGATACAGAATAAAATAAAGCATTCTAATAACAGAAACTAAAGTTCTTCCGTGAAAATAACATCTTATTTTGCTTTTCTTTTCCAGGACTGTATCAGCTTGGGTTCTGGAGAACCAAATAGGAGTTCCTATCACTCCTTTGTTCTCTACCACAGTAATAGTCCTCGTTGGGGAGAAATTATCAAATTACCTATTCCCATTGACAGATTCCGGGGCTCCCATCTACGTTTTGAATTCAGGCATTGTTCCAGTGAGTGAGACTTTCCTTTCAATTCCCTTGAGGATAAAAACATAACTCTGCTCTTGAAGTAAACTTGTGAAGATTCTTGTTATTAGGAACTAGAAATAAATAGAAATAGGATGTCATCAGAGGCAATGTCTTAGACTGTAAAAGCAGTGGTTCCAAATCATGGAGTTTGGGGCTGGAGAGATGGCTCAGCAGTTAAGAGCCACCTACTCTTTTAGAGGACCTGAGTTCACTTCCCAGCACTGACATCAGATGACTCACAACCATCTGTAACTCCAGCTCCAGGGGATCTGATGCCCTTTTCTGGTTTCGTGTACACACACACACACACACACACACACACACACACACAAATGAAAATAATTTAAAAAAAATCTTTGGTATCTGATATTGCTTTTCCTGGTACCTGAAATGCCCATTGTTATTTGGAATGTTTTCTTTTGTTCTTACTGAACTACTCATATAGAATCCCCTTCCCTATTTTATCGAGTCCAGAAATGTTAGCGTCTCCAGTGGTCATGGTAGCCATGGCAATTCAGACGAGCATGTTTCTCATCATCCTGTAGTCAAGTTGCTACCTAGTTAATGAAGTGAAGTTCAAAAGAGTGTGGGTGACAAATACGGTGGTATTTCTAATACTTGGCTCTGCTTGCAGCAAAGGACAAAGGGGAAAAGAAACTCTTTGGCTTTGCATTCTCTCCCCTGATGCGTGATGATGGCACCACACTCTCAGATGATATTCATGAGCTTTATGTGTATAAGGTATGGACCTGTCTTTCTTTTATCTCCATTCCTTCCTTACCCTACTCTGACCATTCTCAAGTATGAATCTTGTTTAAGTGGTTTTCGTTGGTCAGGCCAGAGGATTCTAGGTAGCACACTGGTGTGTGACAATAGGACAGCTGTGGTCAGGCTTTAGTTTTCTAAATACCTTTCTAAGTGGCCCTTCTCCCACAGCTAATACCAGCAGGCCCTTTGTTTCCCACCTCTCACTTCAGTAAAGAGAAATCCATTACCAGCTCTTCTGTGCCATTATTAATTTAACTAAAATGTTTGAAGCCTTGCTATTTGAGATCATAGTGTTGTTAGTTGCCAAAACACAGCTACTAACCAAAGTTGCTTATATATCAGATAGAGGTCACAGATCCTATTATGTTCTAGGAAAATCATGAACAGAAATCAGTCCTGTAAGAGAACCTGCAACCCAAGGTCCAACCTTAGGAAGAAAGTTATAAATATGAACTCAAGTTCCCTAGGACTTGTTTTTTGCATATTGAGTTGCTTAGGAAATATCCTCTGTTCTCTGTGTTTACCTACAGTGTGATGAGAATAGCACATTTAACAATCATGCCCTATACCTTGGCCTGCCCTGCTGCAAAGAAGACTACAATGGCTGCCCTAATATTCCCTCCAGCCTCATCTTCCAGCGTAGCACCAAAGAGTCTTTCTTCATTTCTACACAACTTTCTTCTACAAAACTCACACAGAATGGTAGGTAATGGTACCAGCAAAGTGCTTCTCTCCTTTGTTTTCTGTTGTTGGTTCCACATTGCTTGTGTGTGTTGAGATCAAGACTGCTTCTTATGACAAAATAAAGACCTGATGTGGGAATGATTTCTTATTAATAAAGAAACTGCCTAGGCCCATTTCATAGGCCAGCCCTTAGGTAGGCGGAGAAAACAGAACAGGATGCTGGGAGAAAGAAGCTGAGTCAGTGAGTCGCCATGGTTCTCCAACTCCAGGCAGATGCAGGTTAAGATCATTCCTGGTAAGCCGGCTTGTGGACTACACAGAATAATAGAAATGGGTTAGATCAATATGTAAGAGCTAGCCAATAAGAAGCTGGAACTATTGGGGCCAGGCAGTGTTTAAAAGAATACAGTTTCCGTGTAATTATTTCGGGGCATAAGCTAAGCTAGCCATGTGGGCGGCCGGCTGCCAGGGAGGGAAGCAGCCCCGCTGCTCTTATTTCAACAAAGACCATTTCTTTTTCCTTTTGCAATTGAAAGAATCACTCAACAGTAATAGCCTACAAAGTTATCCAAGGCTTTTGTAGTTCCTAGGGTTTGCATCCACGGTGCACAGTTACATCTTTGCTCCCTCCCCCCTTATTTAGCACTTAAATATGTTATAGTCACAACTAGTTCTATTTCCCTAGATTTCATTTGTCTTTGTCTGAAAGAATCTGAGTTTTGCTCAACTTTATGAGGTTCACTGTCTTCTGGATTTGCCTTCTAGTGGACCTTCTCGCTCTGCTGAAATGGAAAGCTTTCCCAGATAGGATCATGGACATCCTCGGGCGGTTGCGGCATGTCAGTGGGGAAGAAATTGTTAAGGTATATCTCTCACTCAATCAAAGCACACTGTCTGCAGAAAAAATATGGGCAAAACACCTTCCCTGTTATTTCTGCCAATAAGCCTCTAAGACCATTTCTCCAAATACAAAATAGATGAATGTTAAGGTTTTTTGTTTTATTTTGTTTTTGTTTTCTCCAGTTTCTTTGCTAGCTACTTTATTTTTTTTCAAGGAAAGGTTTATTGCATTTAAATTTAAACCCTATTTAATGATTTGTTTTACTTCCCACAGAAATAATATTAAAGGATAGTGTTAAAAAAAAAGTATCTTCTCAGAGTGAATCCCAGTGGCCGTGCTGTCTGATTGCCTTTGTTTTCTTCTTTCTTCAGGTCTTTCTCGTTTTCCAAACTTTATAGCTCTCTAACACACGAGCCTGGGCTCTTGATTATAAACACTCTGAGTACTGTCCATTAACGCATTTAGCTGTTACCTGTGAACCTTCTTCTTACCTGGGGTCTATACTAGGAACTCTTTCTTACCCTCTAGCATAGATCCTTTCTTTATGCATCTTTGTGATATTTCTCAGTTAATGAAACACAGTCTTTTCCAGTTGTATTTTAAGGAATTTTCTGGGCAGCACTTTGCCCTGTTGGTTTTAGCTTGAGATTGTACAAGGTACTTCCGGATGCAGAAGTCCAGCAGGAAATACTACCTAGTAGACCAAGCTCTCCTGAAGAAAGTGGAGGAACAACCCTAAGTTACCTCATATTGTTTTGAAATAAGTTATAAATGTGTCATTTACATGCTTTGATTAACAAGATATTAGATTTCATTTTTCAATGCTCTCAGCATCCATTGTTATCTACCTTAGTTTTGCAACTTCAAAAACAGGCATGTACTTAACAAAATAAAACTAACAACAAATAATACTGCCAGATTTTTAGCCACATTGAGAGTCCTCATTGGCTGCATTTTCCTTTCTCCTGAAATATTTTGGTCATTACTCTTTCCTTAGAAGTTTAGCATTTGCCAGATTGGAAGAGCTACTTAAGATAGGTCTTCTGCAAGATCCTTAAACTATATATAACCCCAATAGTCCACCTAGTTATCCCTTATTTAGGTAGAGACAGGTACTAGAGGGTTTTTACCATGCTTTCAAGATTTTTGTTGTTGTTTACTGGGAGCTAAAAATCATTGTTATAGGGCTGGAGAGATGGCTCAGAGGTTAAGAGCATTGCCTGCTCTTCCAAAGGTCCTGAGTTCAATTCCCAGCAACCACATGGTGGCTCACAACCATCTGTAATGGGGTCTGGTGCCCTCTTCTGGCCTGCAGGCATACAGACAGAATGTTGTATACATAATAAATAAATAAATATTTTTTAAAAAATCATTGTTATATGAAAATTTAACCATGTATCAACAATCTTAAGTTTCATGAACCCTTTTTTCTTGTATTGTTTCAGTTTCTGCAGGATATATTAGATACACTTTTTGTGATTTTGGACGATAATACAGAGAAATATGGCCTTTTGGTTTTTCAGTCTCTGGTAAGTCATTTCCTGAATTTTGATTTTTTTTTTAATTTTTATTCTTCTCTCACACAATACATTGCAATTTCCCCCCTCTGCTTCTCCCAATTCCCCCTACCTACAGTCCCCCTCAGACCCACTCCCCCTCCCTTGTTTTCCACCGCACAAGAAGATAAAATAAGACTAAGCACAAACCTTCTCATCAAGACTGGGAAAGGCAACCCAGTAGGAGGAAAAGGGTCCCAAGAGCAGGCAAAACAGTCAGAGAAACGTCCATTCCCAGTGTCAAGAGTCCCCCCCCCCCAAACACCAGGCCAACAACCGTAACATATGTGCAGAGGACCTAGTGCAGACCCACACAGGTTCTACAATTGTCAAATCAGTCTCTGAGCCTCATGAACCCTGCTTGGTTGATTCTGAAGGTGTGCTCTCCCAGTGTCCTCAACCCCTCTGACTCCCACAATTCCTCCTTCCCCTCTTTTAGGGGGTTCCCTGAGCTCTGGGGGGAGGGACATGATAGAGACCTCTGACCTATGTTCTCTCTCCTCCTCATGTTTGGCTATAGGTCTCTACATCTATTCCCATCAACTGATAGAGGCAGCCTCTCTGATGTTAACTGGATTAGACCCTGATCTATGAATATAGCAGAGCATCATTAGGAAAAATTTCATTTATTTATTTTGCCAGTCGTGTTTGGTTCTACCCTAGGCACTGGGATATCCAGCCTCCAGTTCCTGGTCACTCAGGAAGTGTTGGGCATGTGCTCTTCATTAATTATTACCATCACATGCTTCAAAAATATCTAAAGGAATCGACTTACTAGACTGAATTAGCAAAAGACTTGTTTTCAATTTTTTAAAAAAGGCTCTGAGGATTATTACCCAAGGAAGACTAACCAGCCAACCTACCCATCAGATCCCTCTGAGATCAATTTGAAGAACTGGATTTGAGGACTGGAGAGAAGGCTCAGCAGTTAGAGCATATACAGCTCTTACTTTGATCTCAGATGAGAGTGTTAACAGTGTTTGGCACTCTTTGTTTAATATCTACAGTCCCACAAGAGAGTTGTTTATTCAAGATGAATTGGTGCTCCAGTCTAAGTGATAGAGAACTGAAGCTAAAGCTAGAATGATTCTCTGGCTTTGCTTTTCTTCATTGCTCCCTGGTCATGAGACCATTTTTGGAAGAGCACAGCCTTCCACAGGCTTTAATTGCCCACTTTTCTAAGTTTTGTAGAACACCTGAGTGTTTGTGTCACTTACACGGGTATTGTATTATCTGTCCCTGATGATATTGTACCACTATCATTGTGATGAATGGAGAGGCTCCAGGTAACATAGGCACAAGCTGATAAGGTACAGCTGTGAATTGGAAAGTCAATAAAAGAAAAATAAGACATAAAAATAGATAATGGAAATCTCATGTTTAGTTCCCATAGGGAACACTAACAGTTTGCTCTCAAAGAACAAGAGTCTGTTACCTCCTAGGGATCTTCCTGAGGTCTCTAATTAAACCATGGTGGCCATCTTTCTGTCTTCTCAGGTGTTCATCATTAACTTGCTTCGAGACATAAAATATTTCCACTTCCGACCTGTGATGGACACATATATCCAAAAGCACTTTGCTGGAGCCCTGGCATATAAGTAAGTTTAATTTGTTATCATTACAATATGATTTGAATAGAAAATCAAAAATTTAAAAAGTTCAGTTGTAGCCAGGATTCATTTAGCTGACTTTTTAAATGTTACTTTTATAATTGTAGTTTAAAAATATATAATATAAAATTTACTATCATAACCATTTTCAAATTTAAAATAATTTACTCATATTGTTATAGAGTCATCACAAGAACTCCATCCATCTCCAAAATTCTTTTTATCTCACAAACCAAAACTCTCTAACATCTAACAGTTATACTTGTCAGTCTCCACAGCTACTGAAAAACATTGTACTTTGGTCTTTGAATTTCAACTGCTCTTAAGTACCTCAAAAGAGTAGCTTGTTTCTCTTACCATGTCATCAAAGTCACCATGTTGTAGTGTATATGAGACTTTTCCTTTTAAGAATGAACAATAGGAATCTGGAGAAAAGACTCATTGGTTAAGAGCACTTAGTGCTCTCTGTCAGAGAACTAAGGCTCGATTCCAAGCACCCCCATAGCTTCCGTTTGCCCAGCATCCATCAATGCTAGTAGTTTCCCAGGCGTAGGGCCCCATGAGCCCCTCCCCTACCTTTGACTGGCTGTTGACAGCCTCAGTCTTGTGCATACCCAGTGCAGGCAACTGCAGGGGCTATTAGTTCCCTATTGCAATGGTCATGGTGTGCCCAGGAGATAACGTTTTACAGTCCTTCTTGTTGTCATCTGGCTCTTACATTCTTTTTACCCTTTCTTCCTTTATGTTCCTTGATCCTCAAAGAGGGTGATATAGATGTCCTGTGTAGGGATGAGAACTCAACAGTCACTTATTGTCAGCACTTTGAGTAGCCATGAGTTTTTGCATTCAGTACCATCCACTACAAAAAGAAGCTTGTGTGGTGAAGATTGAAAGTAGCTCTAAATGTAAATACTTAGAGGCAGTTTGATATCATGTCCTTTTAGCAAAACAGCCATAATAATACCTCTCCACCCATGTTTTTGTTTTGGTTCTGTTTTAATCAGGCTTACAGTAGTAGTCATTGAACTCCTTCTTGTGGAACAGGCCTCCAATTCAATTAGAGTGTACTTGGTTAACCTCAAAATGCTGTTACACTGGTTGGCATACATCTTGTTTGGCAGGTTAGCATTATAGCACTTCAGGTCCTCTGTTGGGTAAAACAGTTGATGACTTGTGTCCCCAACTTCTGCAACTTGTATAGCATCTTCTGACACTGTGCATGACAGCCAGCAGGGAGGGAGTTTCCATTTCAGCTCCAGCTTGACTTCTCTATGTCCTGAAGCCAAGGTGTGTGGTATCTTCAGAAATAAGGTCTTACCAATTACAGAGCAGTGGCTATAGCCTGTGTTGTTTGGGGTCTCTGTACCTTCCTGGCCAACAACTTACAGGGAGGTATGTCGTATCCACCAGTGGGGATATTTGTTTGATTGCCTATGGCTTCTGGGATTGCCATCCATTTGTATAGGTTATTTCCATTCAAATTCATTTTTAAAATTTATTTTTGAATTAGCTTATGAAATAGTAGGTATCCATATAGTTTCTCTTTTCCAATTTAACTCTTTTTTTTTATTGAAAGAAAAAAAAAGAAATTCCCACCTCCTCCCAGCCTCCCATTTCCCTCCCCCTCTTCCCACTCTTCTCCCCCTCCCTCTCCAGTCCAAAGAGCAGTCAGGGTGCCCTGCCCTGTGGAAAGTCCAAGGTCCTCCCCCCTCCATCCAGGTCTAGGAAGGTGAACATCCATATTGGCTAGGCTCCCACAAAGCCAGAACATGAAGTAGGATCAAAACCCAGTGCCATTGTCTTTGGCTTCTCTTCAGCCCTCATTGTCCGCCATGTTCAAAGAGTCCGGTTTTATCCCATGCTTTTTCAGTCACAGTCCAACTGGCCTTGGTGAGCTCCCAATAAATCAGCCCCACTGTCTCAGTGGGTGGGTGCACCCTTCGTGGTCCTGACTTCCTTGCTCATGTTCTCCCTCCTTCTGCTCTTCATTGGGACCTTGGGAGCTCAGTCCAGTGCTCCAGTGTGGGTCTCTGTCTCTATCTCCATCCATCACCAGATGAAGGTTCTATAGTGATATGCAAGATATTCATCAGTATGGCTATAGGATAGGGTCATTTCAGGTTCCCTATCCTCAGCTGCCCAAGGAGCTAACTGGGGACATCGCCCTGGGCACCTGGGAGCCCCTCTAGGTTCAAGTCTCTTGCCAACCCTAAGATGCTCCCTTAATTAAGTTATGTGATTCCCTGTTCCTCTATCCAACCTTCCTTTCTCCCAATCATCCCGTTTCCCCAAGTTCCCCCCATTCTCCCCTTCTTACTTTTCTCTCCCCATCTCCCCTTACCACCATCCCACCCCACCCCCAAAGCATTCAGGAAATATGGGACACAATAAAAAGACCAAACCAATTTAACTCTTTATAACTCTTTGTGTATTTCACATCATTCATCATGATCCCAATCATCTCCCTTTCCCTTCCCATCTGCCCTCTACCTTTGTAACCCCCCATCAGGAAAAATAAATAAAATTTAAAAGAAAAGAGATTAAAAAAAAAGGAAAAGTCTCGTTGTGGAAGCCGTAGTGTGTCTCAGTGAGTCACAGAAAATACCCTTTAGTCCACATATCATTACTTGCAAATGTTCATTGCATTGAGTCATTGGTCTGGTTCCGAGGTCTCTGGTTTCTGCTCCACCATTGATATTAGGCCCTCCCTGGGGCCCCTCTTGGATATCCTGTTATTGCTGTGTAGGGATTCTGCAACTTTGGGTCTTCAGGACCAGCCTCTTCATGTGTTCCAGCATATCACAGATGGGGTAGATGCTAGGATAGGCCAACTCATAACTCTGGTCCTGGGTCTTGGTGGTTGCTGGGTTGGTCAGCAGATGGCTCTTCTGCATCCTCAATACCAGGGTGAACTCTCCAGCACTGCCCCAGCCAGTTCACCCTATGAACTAAGCAGCCAAAGGAAACCTGGTTCTCCTGCTCTCATTTCCCGAGTCTGGCTGGCCAACATGTACACCCTAGGGCCAGCTCTCCTGTGTTGCCTAGGTGAGGTGTAGGGTGCTGCCGAGTGCTATAGCTGGTGAGAGGCAGGACCAGCTCTCTCACTCTCATGACCTTATGGATAGCTTTCCCACCTGCCACCAGCCTTAGGGGGTGTGAATGAGGGCACATCTCTCCCTTGCCCATGCCACCATATGACAGATAAGGAACAGGGCCAGAGCTCTCATGCTTATGTCCTCTGGGCCAGCTCATCCCACACACCCATCATCGGGGGCTCACCCACGCACCCATCATCGGGGTCAGCTCTACTGTGTTGCCAAGATGAAGTACAGGGCCCACTGTCCTGAGTGCTGCAGTTGGCAGGGGCAGTTTTCTTGCCTGCCACAGGGCACAAGGGGCACGGGGGAAGGGGCATCTCTCCCTCACCCTCATCACCACATGGAAGACAAGGGGTAGAGCCAGCTCTCCTATAGCCACAACCTCAGGGCGAGCTCACTCATGTACAATTATTGTGTTAAGAAAAACAATTTCATGGATACATCCTATCAGAGACTAAAAGGCATGGCATAGGCATCATTGTGCCATAATGCCGATTGTGGTGGTACACGCTGGTAGAATTTGCTGAAGGAGGCAGAGATAGAGGATCACAAGTTCGAACAAACCTGTGCTCTTTTACATTACGATACTTCTGACTCAGTAAACTCATTGCTCTGAGGTGGCTTGGTCCTTGGGAAATGAGGTGTGGAATGGGGTGGCATTAGTATACTTTTACTCAGTGTGCTAGTTAGTGTTGTATGTTTGGGAGATACTACAACTTAAGACAAATAAAAATATATAATACAATCTAAGTTTGGGGAAAAACTAGAGTGGGAAAGGGTGCTTATGACTACTGATAAAAATTCTGTAGCTCCTTATGGACAGAGAATGTCTGCTCTCAGATAATGTGAAAATTCCACAGCTGTGATGGATCCATCACTTTAGCTCATCAGCAGAATATTATTTCCTATTTGACAGTTCTTTGCTATTTTCCATTTGACTAAATATAAATTTGAGACTCATTGCCTTTTGATTAAAATGGAATTCTGTAAATGTTCTCTCTCCAGGGAGCTCATCCGCTGTTTGAAGTGGTACATGGACTGCTCCGCAGAACTGATCCGGCAGGATCACATTCAGGAAGCCATGCGGGTAATGTCCTGAGCTGCCATACTTCCAGAACAGGCCATTCCTACAGTTATTTGTGTGTAATATCATTGGTATAGTGCTCAAGACAACTGTAGTATGCTGACCTACTTTCAGGAATGAATGCCGTGATCCATGTAATCTCCTTTCCCTACCTCAGTTATACCCCTTAGGAGCTTTATACCTGATCATTTTACCTTGAAGCAAGAAGTGAACATGGATTCTAGCCATCCTCCTCTGTCTTATTTTTACCAATAGTATCGGTTTGCCTTCCTACTGACTCAAGTATTGATCTACTTCTAAGCTAATACTGGTAATAACATTGATTAGAATTAAGATTGAATCACTTCTTTGATGGATACCAAATATTGTGTTTTGGGACTGTGATAAGTAAGAAAGAAGTGGATAAATATATCATATGATGATATTTGAAGAAGCTAACATTAAAACCTGTACATTAATAAGAATCTGGAATCTTCTGTGGGCTGATCCTCAAAATGTTGGCCTGAGTAGATTCCTTGACAGTGTAGCTTCCTTTTCATTGTTGGGTAGCTCCAAATGGTGAGAGCTCCCCTCACCATAAGTTAACTTCAGTATATTAACTTCTTCTCATGCAGTAGAGAGCCATATAAGAACAATTAAATCCTCTTTTTTTTTTCAAATGTTTTCAAGAAAGCTTTCATGTCTTCTGGAAACATCCTTAAAGCAAGACCAGACTTTCTGTATCTGTCCCTATTTTATCTTGTACTTGGGTTATCTTTCCTTAAAGTTGCATTTTAATTATGTTTTCTACACTTTCTACATAGTAATTAAAAAGAGAATAGCATCAAAGTTGTTCTTTTTCTGTCTTCTTTTAATATCACATCATCTATACTAAGTATAGGCCCTGTGTTGTGTGTTGTTCTTCTTTCTTACATAGTACAGTGTGTCAGATAACATGGGTAGAATTAAGTCACAGTTCTCTTTTTACTTTTCCTTGACTCTCTGAACATACTTTAAATACCTGAGGATCTAAGGGGTTTTTTTCCTCCTTCATACAAATGTTCACTAAATGGTTACTGTCTGTTCTGGGTGCTAAGAAACATACATAAGACCAGCCCATCTCCTAAAACTTAAATACAAAAGATTCTGTGTGAGCTCATTAATTAATTACTTAAGGGTACTATAGAAAGTTTGGAAGGTTTCCCTGTTCATATTGGCATGTCATTATGCAGGTCTTATTTAGAAAGCCATATTGCTAAGATTTCATGGTTGCATCTTTCCTGTCTACAATAGAAGACACTATCTCACAACATGCATCCTCATTCTCTGGCTCTTATAATTTTTCTGCCCTCTTCTGTGATATTCCGAGTCTTGGGTGTAGGGACTACATTGTAGATGTATCACTTGGGGTTGGGCACCCCACAGTCAGTTGTTCTTTGCATTTTTACCAGGTAATGATTTCGGTAATAGTCCTATCTGTTGCAAAATAAGCTTCTTTTATGAAGGGCGGGAGCTACACGTACTGTAAGAATAAGCATTTAGTGTACAGTGAGGAACTATGCTGGTTTAGAAAAGTAGCAGTAGTAGGCTCTCCTCTAGGGCCCATGACCTCTTCAGCCTTGAGTAGTTGACTGGGTTTACAGTACCAAGCATGAATTCCCTCCTATTGAGTGGGCCCAAGTCTAGTTAGACAGCTGTTGATTACATCCCAGATAGAAGTGCTACTATTATACCAATGGGAATATTGTGCTGGGCTGGTCATTGTTGTGAATCACAGGCTTTAAAGCTGAACAGGACTACTTATTGCTTTTCTCCTTTGACAGCTTGCATAGCCCCTATGAGAGTTAATCCTCAGGAAGGTGGCTTCCAGCTAGTTCCATCTGTTCCTTCAAGTCTTTTTTGTTTGTTTGTTTTTGGGCTTTTTTGAGACAAGATTTCTCTGTGCTTTGGAGCCTGTCCTGGAACTAGCTCTTGTAGACCAGGTTGGCCTTGAACTCACAAAGATCTGCCTGCCTCTGCAAGTGCTGGGATTTAAGGCACACAGTTCCTTCAAGTCTATTGTCTCCAGCAATAAAGTCTTATCTTCAAGTTCTGAGAGGCAGCCAAGGTTAACGGTAATAGCCTATATTGTTTTGGGAGTCTCTTGGACTCCTTTACCAACAACTTGAGGGGAAATTTCCCGTGCTTGGAGCTCACCAAGGCCAGCTGAACTGGGACTGATGGAGCATGTGATCAAACTGGATTCTCTGAATGTGGCTGACAATGAGTGCTGACTGAGAAGCCAAGGACAATGGCACTGGGTTTTGATCCTACTGCATGTACTAGCTTTGTGGGAGCCTAGTCTGTCTGGATGCTCACCTTCCAAGACCTGGATGGAGGGGGGAGGACCTTGGACTTCCCACAGGGCAGGGAACCCTGACTGCTCTTTGGACTGGAGAGGGAGAGAGAGGGGAAGTGGGAGGATGGGGGAGGGAAATGGGAGGAGGAGAGGAGGTGGAAATTTTTAATAATAATAATAATAATAATGAAAAGAAATTTCCCATGCTTGGTACTGAAGGTTTTATTAGCTAGTCTATGACTGTTGGGGAAGCATTATTACCCTATGTGGTATATTGCAGTCACTCTTCTATTGCTGTGAGAAGATGCCATGACCAAGGCAATTCTTTCAAAAGAAAACATTTATTGGAGGGTTATTTACAGTCCACTATCATCATGGTGAGAAGCATGGCAAACAGGCATGGCAAGCATTGTGCTAGAGAAGCAGTTGAGAGCTACATCCTGATCTACAGAAAAGAGACAGGAAGACAGATGGACAGCTGTTGATTACATCCCAGATAGAAGTGGCATGGGGTTTTGAAACCTCAGTGTCCACCCCAGTTACATATTTCCTTTAAAAAGGCCACACCTTCTAATCCTTCTGATCCTTTTAATTAGTACCCCTCTCTGATGACTAAGCATTCAAATATATAAGCCTGTGGGGGCCATTCTTATTCAAACCACCATGTGGCATAACTTCATTAAACATACACACAATCACATACTCACATGCATGCATATGTGTGTGTATATTTAAGCCAACACAAAATAATGTGTTTGACTTTCTCAAATACCTTTAGTGTATTTCTATTTCCTCCCTGTCCTTCCCCTAAAAAAGTTCCCCTCCCCATTTTTCCCATTTCTCCCCTCTTAGCACCATGTCCTACTACCTTTTCCTTTTCTTGAGCCATCCCTCCTCATGGTTCCTTTTTATGTTCCTGGTTTCTGTGGTTACTCCTAAGTTACATACTGACATCTAATGACTCAGAACTGGGATCCACAGATGAGAGATATTATGTGGTGTTTGTTTTTCTGGGTCTGGATTACCTCACTCCTTGTATTTTCTAGTTCCATCCATGTGTCTACAAATTTCATTTCATTTTTCTTTACAGCTGAATAGAATTCCATTGTGTATATGTACCACATTTTCATATCCATTCTTCAGCTGACTGACCTTTAAGTTGTTTCTCTTCCATAGTTATTGTGAATAGAAGTGGCTGTTGTAATTGGAGTGGCAGGGCTGCGTCCCCAGCACCCCAACCGCACCCCGGCCGCCTGGCTAGCTTATGCCCCGAAATAATTACACGGACACTGTATTCTTTTAAGCACTGCTTGGCCCATTTCTATCTAGCCT
>NC_022012.1:79774107-79777535 GCF_000317375.1 Microtus ochrogaster | reverse complement strand
AAAAGTCTAGCCTCTTGCCTGAATAAGCATTTCCATTTAAATTGCGGTCCACTCTCAAGGACCGCGGAGCTCAGCTGGAGCCAGTCCGAGGGGGTTGCTCTGCTTGTTGTGGCCCAAGATTTTAGCATCTCTTTAACAAAAGAGGCATGCATCCTAAAAGTCATGACAGCCTGTTTAATTTCTTTGAGATCATTCATACAGACAGGCTCCCATCTACCTTCCTTGATGACCCTAGGGTTTCTGGAACCAATCACCTTCTCTGTTGTTATTACTGGAAAGGCAGGTAGAGCTGTAGGTAGAGCTTTGTGGAAATTGTCCCGGAGGGATTTATCCACCGATGTAGTTAAAATTTGCCTTTTACCCTTTGCTCTTCTTCATCAGAATTTAGAAATTCCTCAATCTTTTCAATTCTATTCATCATTGCCTTCTGCAATGTCTGAATCTCCTGTCCAGAATTATGTTCCAAAGCCTTCATTGAGGATTCTAAAGTATGAAGTTTGTCCATTAGAGATAACTTGTCATCTTTGGACATAATTTTTATGGCATAAACCATGCCTTCTTGTATTGACAGTCTTTCCGCCAATCTTTCATAAGCTTTAGACAAAATTCGATTGTCACATTCAGCAGTTTTGATTCTCTCAGTTAATGTTTCAGTTCCTACAGAAAGGGACTGCTGGAACTTACGATCCAATTCAGCTGTTCCTTCTTCCATAGTAATGAATTTCTCCTTAACATCAGACTGTACCTTTTCTAAATTTTGCTCAGTTAATCGAGTCATGTTAAACAAAGATCTGTTCTCTTCCTGGTGAACTTCAAAATGATTCTTGAGAAGATTGTTGTCATTCTCAATAGTTTTTAAATGTTCAACCTCTGCCTTAAGAGACTTTATCATATTTCTATTGTCAAACCATGTAGTGCCAAGGAAAACTACGAATCCCAGAAACATCCATAGATGTGGGGTGATAGACACCTCTTGTAAAATCTCCCACATGGTACACTCAAAAAGGCTGTTAAAATCTAAAACAGTCACATTCTCAGACATTTTATTTATAAAAGAAAAAATTCTTTTACCTGCAATGACCGGTTCCTGCCAGTGGTGGTGAAAGAGTCCACTTGAGTCCATGTGGCCTAAGTCTGAAATAAATGACTCAAAAACAAAAATTGGAGCAGACACCAGGATGATAAATAGCAATTGGGCCAGAAAGGGAACAGAGAGAAAGCCGCCAAAGTGAACAAATCAAAGGGACGCTGGCGTGTTTGAGCCGGCTCGCAGGGACGCCGTCACATGACTCGAGCACTGGTGGAGGTGAGAGGGGAACAGAGACTGATCATGCTGTTACAGAGGTGCTTGTACCACTGTCGGACAGGGCGGGGTGCACAGACTTGGTGGATTCCAAAGCGCTGGGGAGTGCTAATTCTCCCATCCCGTTTGACTTTCTAGGCACCAGGAAAAATCGAGTTGCTCAGAATCTCAGCTGCTTCTCCAGCCGTAGTCGGACCGGCAAGAGGCAGTGCTGAGAGGGTACAGTCTGCTCGCCGAGGGAGACCTCCGGAGGGGGAGCCTCCGATTTGGGGCGGGTATCCGCAAAGCCCCACGGGGGTGGGTGCCAAATATGTAGCGGTGTAAATAAATGCAGGCAGATAGTAAAGAATATATACAGCTTTAATGATTAAATAAACTTACAGAACCGAGGTTCCCGCATAGCACAGGAAGCAGGAAAAAAGGGCCGCGCAGGCTCCGCGTGCCCAATTTATCAGTCAACATTCGCCTGAGGCAAACCTGCCCCCTAAGTGGCTGGCTTAACCCTACAGACAGACAGACAGAGAGAGGAGAGAATTTACAAGAACTTTCACAGTCTCCTTTCAAATTTGTTGAGTAGAAAAGGACGGGGTAGCTGCTTTAGCCTCAGTTAAATGTTTAATTTTCTCCAAACATTCTCCAAAAAGATTCAAGGAGCAACTCCTTAAATCTTGAACAAATACCCTAAGATATACCGTTCACTTCTGGTGCAGTCTGTCTTGGGGTCTCAGAGGTAGCAAGCTGGTTTTCAGGAGTGAAAAGGGGAAAAACAGGTGGTAATGGAAGATTTAAAGTAGGCTTGTTTTTCTCTCCTCTGTCCAGGTTGCACAGGACTTTCATTGACACAATCCTGTGTTTCTTGGACACTGTTTTAAGAGAACTAAGCCATCATGTGTGAAAAATGTGAGCAACTTTGCTATTAGATTCTGTCCTTCTGAAACCAGTGAATATTTCTTAGAACATCTCTTGTAGTCATTTCTGACTGAAAATCAAATAGCTAAACATTTGAGCAGTGCTGATAAGAAAATATTTTCTTTTTTAAAATTCAAGATGTATAGTTTATAACTAGATATAGCATAATAGATACTATAGGCTTTCATTTTTTTTGTCTCTTTTCCTTATTCTACAATATTCACTGATCTTTTGCCTCTTGGGGTTAGGCATCTGACAGACAGTAAGACATTTACCGGGCTCACATTCTATCCTAAGCATGTGAAATTTTTGAGAAATTTCTCTGTGACTGAGAATATCTGTGTCATACTAGAGGGAATAACTCCTACTTTCGTGACTGGAATAACCTAAGAAATGAGACTGGGTCTTGGAATTTCCTATTATCTGCTGCACAAGCATGGATAATCACTAAAGTACATATATAGTGGACCAATCGCAGCATGTAGCTTGTATGTGTCTATTTGGATTTATAAAGTAACAGACTTTTCCGATTCTCCATTCACTAGATGTTAAAAGGCTCCTAGCACAGGGCTCTAGCAGTGTATGAGGCCAATGTATTTGTTACTTTTTTTCATTGCTCTGTTCAAATATCCAATTAAAAAAAATTACTTTGGCTAACAGTTCAGAGAAATGTTCATCATGGCAGGCAAGGCCTGACATCAGGAGTGACTTGGTTTGTGGCACAAAGCAGTAAACAAAGGAGAATACAAGTCCATATCTGGCTTTCTCCTTCCCAGCCCTTTAAAAGAAATGAATTCTGTTTGTTTGTTTGTGGTTGTGGAATGCTCATGTTGAGATCAGAGATCAACTTCCCAGACACATTTTCCTAAGCTAACCATCATTCGTATGAACTGGATTTCCTAAGCCAACCCTAGCAGGCAGATACTAAAAAGACGCTAAGAATTTTTTTAATCCAATGTTTTTGCCTTTCCATTATCTGAGATAATATAGCATTTCTTTAATTAGGAAACAGTCTTGAGGCTTGAATCCATTCTCTTAAAGAAGAATTATTGTGTTGATAAGTATCACACAAATTGCAAAGATCCATCAGAATCACATTCTGCTCTCGAGTTTGTTTTTTTTTTTTTTGGTTTTTTTTTTTTTTTTTTTTTTTTTTTTTTTTTTTCGAGACAGGGTTTCTCTGGCTGGAGCCATGGCTTCAAGTGCTCTGTGCTTT
>NC_022012.1:79770664-79774007 GCF_000317375.1 Microtus ochrogaster | reverse complement strand
GAGACAGGGTTTCTCTGTGGTTTTGGAGCCTGTCCTGGAACTAGCTCTTGTAGACCAGGCTGGTCTCGAACTCACAGAGATCCGCGTGCCTCTGCCTGGGATTAAAGGCCTGCGCCACCACCGCCCGGCTCTCGAGTCATTTTTTGAGGACATTGTCTTCTATGTTGCTCCTGAACTGTTAATGGCAGATGTCATGGCTGTAAGGAACTGGAGAAGAGATGTGTCAGGTACACAAGCTGCTGTGTAACCTACGACTACTTTTCCAGACTTTTTTGTCCTTCAGTAAGAAGGCAGAAGTCCCTATCCCAGACCCCGCTTGTAATGTAAAGTTTCAGGACACTCCTTAAAAACCCTTTCCTTCTTAAAGTAAACTCAAGAGTAGTTACATCAGGTGTGGTGGCATATGCCTTTAATCATAGCACTCCAGAGGATGTGCAGGTGGACAGTGAGTTTGAGGTCAGCCTGGACCACAGCAAGACCCTGCCTCCAAAAAAAAAAAAAAAAAAAGAATAGCTAAGCTATATCCTTGCCTTTGAGGTTTTGCATATTCTGTCCTTAAAAGAAGGAGGAGGAGGAATAAGAAGGAGGAAGAGGAGGAGGAAGAGGAGGAGGAGGAGGAGGAGGAGGAAGAAGAAGAAGAAGAAGAAGAAGAAGAAGCTGAATTTTCTTTGAATTCTGAATGTTCTTTAACTCTTTGAATAACTATCTGCGATCTCTTCATTCCAGATCCTAGAAAATGGTTATAAAAACATTTGATAATTCTGTCAGTAAACAGACAGCTTCTGCTTAGTGTCAGTTTGGAATTTTGAGAAAAGATTTTTAGAAATAAAATGCCCATCCATAGCTGGAATCACCTGTCACCTGATTTTTTTTTCTGTTTCTTTGTCCTTACATTCTTGTTACTTGAGTTCCTAGCCATCTGCAGTGTCTCACCATTCCTTTTCCTCCTGCATTTTTAGGCCCTGGAATACCTTTTCAAGTTCATTGTGCAGTCACGAATCCTGTATTCAAGAGCCACCTGTGGGATGGAAGAGGAACAGTTCCGGTCTAGCATCCAAGAGCTTTTCCAGTCCATTCGCTTTGTGCTGAGTCTGGACAGTAGAAACTCAGAAACACTCCTCTTCACTCAGGTCTGTGGACTGTGGGGAAATAGTGTGGGGTTTCTTGATGCTATTGTTGTTGTGTTATTTGGGAAATTTCCTGAGTTAAATTACTTCTTTGATAATTTCATTTATAATAACTTCTGATTACTCTTTCCCCAAGCCTTTTTTTTTTTTTATCTCCTTTCCCTCATTAACTTTCTGTTCTTCTCGGCCAGTCCATTTCTGAGATTCCTGACTCTTGGCTTGGCTTTGTAGCCCATTCAGTTTAGTCATGGCCATCTGTGTAACTGTTGGATTGGAACCATCAGAGCCTGGGGATGTGTCCAATGGATACATAACTGAAGGCTTCCGCTCTTCTCTGAACCGCTCATTAGTAGCAAGTAGTTTAGTCGTGAGAGGTAGAACCCCCCCCCCCAAAAAA
Organism: Microtus ochrogaster; assembly: GCF_000317375.1. NCBI lineage: Eukaryota > Metazoa > Chordata > Mammalia > Rodentia > Cricetidae > Microtus > Microtus ochrogaster. The sequence goes on along the minus strand of NC_022012.1, from coordinate 79,772,483 downwards.
AAAGCCTCCTCCATCCATGCCTTTCTATTGAGAGTTCCATTCTGGTAGAGCTATCTATAGCTCCTGTGGAGGGAGGTGTTGCTGCTAGGGTTCTTCATTTTAGCAGGTGGTTTCTTTGATTTCTAGAATTGATGAAACTGTGACAAGAGTCTCTGTGTTGGGAAAGAAGTGAATTACAAGTAAATACTTAGTAGAACAAAGGAAAGCCAACTTTGCCTCAGCTATGAGGTCTGAAAGATCTTAGTGTCTTTATACTAGAAAAGCAGCAGAACCTTGTTATTATGAACTTTCTTTAGACCAAGTTTGCTAATTACTATCCTATAATAGTTATGAACATTGTATTCATGGAGGATATTTAAAATATATAGGGAATTTTAGTTCCTAGTTAATTTTTTATTATAACTTTCTATTACAAATGTTAAGAATGAGATAAATTGAAACCTAATAGGAATAACTGAATGCACTAAGAATTAGAGCTAGATTCTATCAGAAATGTCAGTGTTAGAAGAAATTTCCTTCCTCCTTTGAAAATTTCCTAACCAGCTAATCTATTACCTTTACCAGGTAGACCTGTGCTATAATAAATAAAACATTCATTATTCCATACACATAAGGGTTGTGGTTTTTCTCTTATCAAATTAGTAAGCTCTTACCTAGTGGATTATAGTTTTTCGGCTGCTTGAAGCCAGTTATGCCAAAAGCTATCAACAAAGATCAGATAGCTTCTTTATGTCTCCCCATCAATGACCGCATGTGCTATTAGTCAGCCTGTATGTTTAAGCCTTGTCCTACTTTATTCTAAACTTAGTCTATTGTTTGTCTTGTTTCTATATTGTCTCTATATGCCAATTAATTGTAGGTTTCTTGGCCAAAGAACAGGTGATCAGCTGGAAGCTACATGCTATAAAGGAATCCTCAAGGTTTCAAGAGTCTCTCTAAGGAAACTCCTTCTATGAGCTCACTTAAAAAGTGCTTAAGAAACTGCTTTTTCTCTCTGGATTTCCCCAGTTTATCTGTTCCTTCTAATAGGGGCTAAGGATACCTGCAGCTTCTCTCTCCAAAAAGAGTTCCAGGGAGATTGAAGGAGGGTAGACATGCTTTTTGGGTACTTGTCGATGCTTTGTACAAACAGTGGTGATCCTGGCATGGATACATGCACTTATCAAATTGTTCTGGAAGAACCAGCTTTTGTTCCTGGTCAAACACTGTGTGTTTCATCTGCTGTACCCTTGGGTTATTGGGAAAAACATAAGGCTAGATAGCTTAGACCTGGTAGTCCTAGTATCAATTCAGTTATGTTTAGGGTTCAAATTTGGTTCTATGCTACCAAACTTATGTTTCATGAATTCCAGAACTCTTGGAAAATTTGCTTTTGAATCAGACTTTTATCGTTGATCATGACTATCAGAAGTTGTCAGAGTGTGTCTTTCTGTTCTGGTGCATAATTGTAGGAAATTTCACCATTTAAGGAAAGAAATCAGCTACAGTGTTCTTACTTGAGTATGACATAATTACCCCCCCCCATTTTGTCTTTTTTATCTGAATTGCCTATATGCATGTATACTTGTTTTAACTGCTGTAAAACAATTTTCTTGATATTTATTAGTCTGAAGACAGATTTCATGACTTAAAAGACAGCAATGCCGGCTTTCCCATGGTATGTAAATTTACTCTATGCCATTATCTGCTGCTTGAGGAATCATTTAAGAAAAAGGTCTTCCACCGTAAAAGGCTAACCAACCCAATTATAAAATGGGGCACTGAGCTGAACAGAGAATTCTCAACAGAAGAAGTTCAAATGGCCAAAAGACACCTAAGG
>NC_022012.1:79738915-79769557 GCF_000317375.1 Microtus ochrogaster | reverse complement strand
AATAAATAAATAAATTTAAATAAAAAATAAAAAAGAAAAAAAGAAAAAGGTCTTCCCCCAACTCCACCTCACTTGTTAAACGTAGTCTGTTACCTTCTGTTCTTAAAGTGTCGCTTCTATTTTCCTTCATAAATCTTGTTTGGATTAGTGGCATAAGCAGACTAAGAAGCACAAAAGGCTTCCTTCATGGCTCTTTTAATAAATACAGGAAGAAAATAGGAGCCATCTCATCTTTGCTTCTTTTCTTGCTGCTGTGGTAAAGTATTGTCACAAAAGCAACTTAAGGAAGAAGGTGTTTTGTTCTGCTCACAGTTCAGCACACAGTTCATTGCAGTGGAAGTCAAGGCAGCAGGAGCTTGAAACAGCTCCTCATTCCGTCCCTAGTCAGGAAGCAGAGAGCAGTGCATGCATACTGTGGCTCAGTCCCCTTTGTTTATGCAGTTTGGGATCCCCTGCCCAAGGAATAGTCCTGCATACAATAAAGATGGTTTTCCCACATCATTTAACATAATCAAGATAATCTCTCAAAGGCATGCCCAGGGATCCATCTCCCAGGTGATCCTAGACTTTGACAAATTGATAATTAGCATACAAAGCACATAGCACTTATTGAAGACCTGTTGTGTTTTAGAACTCTGATGAAAACAATGCGCCTAATTTTTCCATATGCCAATAATAGCATCATACCCATTTTATAAATGAGAAAACCAAGGATTATGGCAATTCATCAAACAATATAGCAGACAAATGATAAAACTGATACTTTACTTATTTTTATTGAGTCTTATTGTGTTATCCATGCTGGTCTTAAACTTGCAACCTCCTGCCTAAATTTCAATAGCTAAAATTACAGACATGAAACACCACACCTGGCTTAAAGCTGGAATTTGAACTCATGTGTCTAATTTAAAAATCTATTATTTTTCTCCTATAAATTTCTCTCAAAAATTATGGATCAGTATTATCAGATTGAGGCAGCAAGATGGCTCCGCAGGTAAAGGCTCATGATGCCAACCCTGACGACCTGAGTTTGATCTTCAGGTCCCACATGCTGAAATAAGAGAACCAACTCCCATAAGCTGTCCTCTGCCCTCCACATGAGCATGTGCTCCCCACTAAATAAATAAATGTGATTCAAATGAATGAACAAATAAAACTACTAATGCCATCATGCTTTCCCCACCTCAATAAAATAAGTTATTACATTTTTCTTAAGAGACCACATCTTGCTTCCAGAGCTCAGATCCTAGAAGCCCACGTGCACATGTGTTTTCTACTCCCTCTCCCTCCCTCCCTTACCCTCTCCCTCCATATTCCCCTCCTTGTTTGGGCCAACAGAGTCACTGAATTCTAAGTCAATGTTATCAGTAGCCCTCGAGAGTTTATAACTAAATGAATACATATGTTCCCATACTTTTGAATTTATACTTGAGACTGCCAGAGATCACATGTGAGAAAATATTATGTATTCTTCAGATGACATGATTACATACGAACATCACTATCCCTGGAAAATGGTCTAGTTCTTAAAGCTGGGTCCTGCTATTGATGGAGTCCAGCTGGTACTGCTAAAGCACTCAACCTTCAGTTACTTTTCCCTTTCTTAGAGGTTTCTGGCTTGAGTTGGAAACTAAACTTGAGAAGTCAAGAGCTTAATCATAAATATTAAAAGTTTAAATCTATGCTATGAGGAAAAATAACTGTTTGTCTTACGCTACATTGTGCAAAGTTCTCTTTGTCCTTCCTTCTCTCATCTGCAGATACTTGGCAAATTTTGAAAGCCTCAAATGGCCTGAGCCCTAGTAAAATTTCCTGGTTTAATTTTTGGATTTTCTTTCCCTATGCTCCAAGAGTGCTATAGGGATGAGTAGAGACAAAGGCCAGGGAAGAACCCTCGCAAGTCAGGGGTGCTGTGGGCCTTCTGAAACTCTTTCAGCCGCATACCTTTGAACATACCAGATAAGCACAAACCTAACTTTAAACTAACCACAGTTTTGCTTGCTCCCACAGGCTGCACTACTCAATTCTTTCCCCACTATCTTTGACGAGTTGCTGCAAATGTTTACCGTGCAAGAAGTAGCAGAGTTTGTGAGAGGAACCCTGGGAAGCATGCCTAGCACTGTGCACATCGGACAGTCAATGGATGTGGTGAAGCTGCAGTCCATTGCCAGGACAGTGGACAGTCGCCTGTTTTCTTTCTCCGGTAAATTCAAGAGTCATATTTTATTTCTTCCCTTCCGGGGTGGTAGCCAAGTTTAAACTGATGAAAGTAACAGTTTAACAATCATTATGTAAGAAGCCAGTGAGCCTTAAAGTGTAGATATTTTAGTAAACTATGTGAGAAATTCAACTAAGACCTAGACCTACTGCTTCTTTCACATTTTGATTTTAAGAGCCCATACCTTAGGGCATGTTCCTAGGGTGTTGTGTTAGTCTGCTCATGCTATGACAGTGACAGTAAATGGTGTGTGTGTGTGTGTGTGTGTGTGTGTGTATGTGTGTAAATCTGGACATGAGGACACATGCTTTATTTTCAGAACATGAAAATAAAGGTTGTAGGTGAGGCAGCCCCAAAGTTGTATGCGTGGGAGAACTGTCCCATTTCTTATCTGTCATGTGGCAGCATAGACAGGGGAAACATGCCCCCCATCAACACCTGAGGCACTTGGGAAAACTGGCCCTGAGGTCATAAAGAGTGGCCCTGACCCTCATCAGCTGCAGCACGTATGAGAGTGGCCCCTAGCCATGCCTGAGCAATACAATAGAGCTGGTCTAGAAGATGTAGGTGTAGAAGAACCAACTCTGGGGACCTGAAAGCAGGAGAACTGGCCCCATCCTTGTTCATTACTGCAAGGGGTAAAATAGCCAGGGCCGTGCATAAGAGCTCACCTTGGTGGTGAGGACAAGGGAGAGCTGGTGGGATTACCAACGCTGCAACTACCCAGGTCCAGAACCAGGGTTATGAGTTGGCCCATCCCAACATCACCCATCTGTGATCTGCTGGAGCAGTCAAGAGACTGGTTCTGCAGACCCAAAGCTACGGGATCTCCCAAACACAGGGCAACAGCAGGATAAACAAGAGGAGCTTCAGTGAGGGCCCAACATCAATAGTGTAGAAGAAACCAGAGGTCTTGAGACTCTTTGCAATATATACTGGCAAGTAAAGATGTATGGATAAAAGGATTTACTGTGTGACTCACTGGATCACACTACAGCTTCCATGACGAGATTGGTTTTTCTTTCTCTCTTTTTTTTCTTTTTACTTTTTTAATTTTCTATCAAATTTCATTTTATTTTGGTGGGGAGAAGGCTGCAGGGGCAGAGGGTGAATTCAAAGGATGGGGAAATGAATGGAATGGAGATGTATGACACAAAAAATAAAGAAATAAATAAATAAATAAATAAATAAATAAATAAATAAATGGAAAGTTAAAGAATAAATTTAAAAAGTTAAAAAAAGAAATAAAATTATCTTTAGCTCCATAGCAAGTTTGAAGTCAGCCCGGGTTAAATGAAAAGCTGTCTCAAAAAAGAAAAAAAGAAAAAAGACACAAATACTTAATTTTTGTAGTTTTAAAGATTAGAAAGTTCAGGATCAAGGTTCTAGTAGACTTGCTGTCTAGTTAAACCTACTTCCTGTTTCATAGGAATCTCTCTTCTCTGTTTCATCACCTTGCAGGAGGAGCAAGAACACTTTCTGAGATCTCGTTTTAAGGAGTACATGCTTTTAATCTTGGTAGTTGGGAGACTGAGACCAGCAGATCTCTGTGGATTGAAAGCCACCCTGGTCTACATATCAAGTTCCAGGCCAGGCAGATTGTATAATGAGACCCTGTCTCAAAGGGGAGATGAGGCACTAATTTAATTCATAAGGATAAGGCCCTCATGACCTTATCACTAGAAAATACTCTACTCCTTGTGCTGTTACATTGGAGATTAGGTTTCAGTGTATAAATTTGATAGGGACATGAACACTAGGTTTGTAGCAGGAGGCCCTTTGTCTCCAGGCCTCAGGTACAGCGGTGTGCTGGCTATGGGATCCTATCAAAGCAGCAGTCAGATGGAAGTACAAAGGGGAAGGAGAGAAAACAAAAGAAAAGGGTCCAGTCCAGGAATATAAGGACGAGCCAAGAAAGTTAAAAAGACCCTGAAAGGGAACCTGGGAAACCCTGTGCTTGCTTATTTCTTTGGTTCAGCAGTCAGATTTTTTCCATTTTTTTTAAAGATAGAAGTGTACAGAAAGGGTTTCATAATCCCTAAAGGTCCTCACAACCTGACTGATAAATCAGGAGTCTAGGATACCTTTCAGAAAGAGCTTTTGGATTTATCCTTGAAACTATATTGCTTGTGGTCAAGTTCAACCTTTCAGCTGATTCGAATATAAGCCTGATCATATAAGTAGGATACCAGTGTTTTAGAATAAACCTCCAAGCACAAGAATAAATCTGAAGCATCAGCAAAACAGCTATCTGGATCTTCATCATTGGAATTTTACATGTTAATTTTTAAAGTTTGACTTCAAAATAGAAGAACAAATTTTAGTTCAATACTGTATATGCTTGGAATACTAAGGAGGTGTTCCTACAACTCAGCTCTACCAGTGCAGAGCAGTGACGGTAACGCTGCCATTGAAGAAGTCAGCCCTCTCCAGTGACTGTCGTTGGCAAACTCCTCTCTTCTGCCTCAGACTGAAAACTTTTGTCAGTGATTTGGACACTGTTCCTAAAATCCACTGCTTATAACTCTTGCTTTATGTGTTTTCTGAAAAAGGGGCTTTCAAAAATACAGAAAATGAAACAGCCCACTGCTCTCACTGACATCATTTATTTGTTATTTTTGTGTGTGTTCAGCTGCTGTACACAATCACTTAAGAATTTGTTTCTTAAAACTCATGTAATGTTGGACTATATAATTAGATTTTATGATAATTCATCATCAAATTTTCAATTGTATTTTATTCTAATTCAGTGTTAAGCTATAGATGCTCTTTACCAATGAGGTCATATAACCAATCCTTATATTCTCTGAGCATACCAATCTGGTATCTTTGTCATGTTCTAACAACAAACTGATAATTTATTGAAAGCAACTATTGCTTGTTATAAATCCAGCTGTTTTTGTCTTTTGATCTAAAATATACTATTAACTTTTTTATCCACACATCCTTTTAAATATAGAACAGCTATCACCCTGTTCTTTTTTAATACATCATAAATATTTGATAAAACGATATAAAAATGTCATATATCATATAATTTATCTTTGGCTTAATTTTTTTATTTCTGGAGAGATGGTTTACTGACAGCTTTTCTAGATGACCTGGGTTCAGTTTCCAGCATCAACCATCTGTGATTCCAATCCCGGCAAATCCAGTATCCTGTGATGTAGGATTCCCCTCTGTATTATGCTGTGAATATGTTCTATTACCATTGGTTAATAAAGATGCTGCTTTGGGCCTATGGCAGTGCAGAATAGAGCAAAGAGGAAATACCAAGCTGAGATAGAGGAGAAAAGAGGGGGTCGAGTCAGAGAGACACCATGTAGCTGCCGAAGGAGATAGACACCGGACGGAATCTTAACCAGGAGGCCATAGCCACATGGCGATACACACAATAATATAAGATGTAAGAGTTAGTTAATAAGAAGCCTGAGATAATAGGCCAAGCAGTGTTGCAATTAATATAGTTTTGTGTGATTATTTCAGATCTGGGCAGCCGGGAAATGAAAGTGAAGTCTCCTTTTCTGGTGTCTGTAGGCACTGCATATGTGTGGAATGCAGACAAAACACCCATATGCATAAGATAAAAACGAAAGAAATTATTTCTGAAATTCATTTGGAACTATGGTCTAATGTAAATAATAAGTTCTATTTTCCATGGCTTGTGTTGTTGTTAATCCAACTGAATAATTATGGACAGGTAGGACAGTATGTGCAGGGATGCACAGTTACTGAATGCAAAAGTTTGGGGTAACAGAAACATACTCACACTTGTATTTTATTTAGTAGAAAAGGCCTTTAACATCCCATTCTACACAGGGGAAAATAAAGCCTGTGGGAGCTGAAATATCATTCAGCCTGTCTGAATTAGGGATTCCAAACATGGTTTCCTCTTCATGGTGTGCTATTCCGGTAACATGAAGAAGAAAAAGGAAGATATTTAAATGTGTACAGTAGGATAGACATAAGAGTTCAGAGGTTGTGACAGGCTAAGGTTACATTTCTATTCCATTCGTTGTTGTGAACATTGCCAATAGCAGTCTAACAAGCCCATGATAAAGAGACAAGCCAGATGATATGACAAGGTGAATGCATACCAGAACAGGAATGTTAGACTACTTAGTCATGGCATGAAGAGGAGCAGTTAGAAAATTCTAGTAAGCCTACATAATCTAGTCATTGTAGTTCATGGTAAGTGTGATTTTACATGGATTTTTTACTATATACTACTTTTTTGTTTGTTTTGAGGTTTTGGTTTTTGTTTGTTTGGGATTTTTTTGTTTGTTTCTTTGTTTTTTGAAACAAGGCTTCTCTGTAACAGCTCTAGCTGTCCTAGAACTCTCTTCATAGACCAAGCTGACATCAAAGGGATCCTCTTGCCTCTGCCTCCTGAGTGCTAGGATTAAAGGAGTGTACCACCACCACCCAGCTAAAACTAACTACTTTTAATTTGGTGCTTTGACATTAAAAAGATATCATTTGGAAGCAAACTTATACTTATATCAAATGTTATAGTGTAGGAGTCTAAAACAATGATGCAGGAAAAAAAGATAGAGAATCATAGGATTGCTTATAATTTCTAGTCACAAGATGTTTAGACTTTTAGAAGGGGGTAGCCTCTACTATGACTCTGTTCCTAATCTCATCTCCTTTACGTCCCACAATGCCGCTTTCTTCTAGCAATAGTTAGCTGTCCTCCAACGGACAACCTCATCTCTGTTTTCTTTCCTAGAATCCCGCCGCATCCTGCTTCCTGTGGTTCTTCATCACATTCATCTTCACCTGAGGCAGCAGAAAGAGCTGCTAATCTGCTCAGGAATTCTGGGCAGTATCTTCTCCATCGTCAAGACCAGCTCTCTGGTAGTGACCCCACACTCGTCTACACTTGTCTCTGCCCTGATCTTATGATACTGTAGTCAGGAGCTGACCCACACTGATCACTTTGTTCACTTCTCAGTCAGAGATGCTTTTATTGGTGAAAAGAAAGTACCCAAATGAATGGAAGTCTGTGTATGCCCACGGGATTCTCAATATGATACACTCTTGGTCTATTAATTGCTATACTACTATAAGTGAATACAGATATATAATTTCCCTTGCATCAGAAAGCCCAGTCATGTTCCATCTTCTGTTTCTATCAACAGTTATTAATTCTGGATTCTTGTGAGTTTTCTTAGGATTATAAGTACAAATATCAGGAGAAAAACCCAGTCTAGAGGGCAGAGGAAGCTTGCTTATTCAGACTTTTCTTTCAGCTTTCAGACAGCTTGATTCTACCCATGGCACCTTTACATCTTGCCAGACGAGGTCAGGATATGCTATAGCTGTATGCTACCCACAGAGTGCTGAGCCCTGTGGGATGTAGAATCATTCTTTAGAGGTCAGGTTTCAACTAGTAATGTTTTCATCTTATTTTCTCTGGGTTTTTTTTTGAGGAAATATGTGGTAAAAGGAAAGAGATGGAGGTAGGAGAAAAGTAAAGGCATGGGTGAGAGTAGAATTTATTTTCATACTATTTTGTATACTTATAATAGAAAAAATACATATTATAGAAAATTAGGGGATGGGAAAACTATAAATATAATGAAGAATAAGCATGGATTTTGTTATATGATGTTTTAAAGTCAATGCTCCTAGAATAAAATTCAAAGAGCATTTAAATTAAAGAACATGGTCTAGGTGATAACATACAAAGCTAGACTGCTTAGGTAGAGCAAAAGAGGCAACTAAAACAAAGGCATTCCTCATTGGAGCAAAAGACAAAAACCCAAAAGGGAGCTCTACTGTCCTGAATTAAAGTACCATCTAATGACAGAGGGCCAACTTACCAGAAAGTGACTATTCTGCTTGTAGTGACCCAGTTGTTTGCTTTTTGCTCCAGACAAGACCTGACAACTCTCTTTCCCACCAGACCTCACAGAAGCTATACCAAGTACATAATATCTACAGTAGACCAAAGTCATGTATGAGGTAGCTTATTGATAAAACAAAAGGGGGGAGAAATTGAAGAATTTTTTAAAGGAAAGAATGGAATTTAATGAAAAACCAGAAAGATGTAGTTTGGTTGTATTTGGAGGAATATAGAGCTGAGTATAATTAGTTGACTACAACTGCTCGAACCTTTATCACAGGAAAAGGGTGTTATAAGCACTTTGATAAAGGGAAAGATTACTTTATCCCCCAGAACTAATTCCTCATGTGAAATGGGACAGAATATAATTATATTTGATGAACAGGTAAATTTAAGTTCTGCGAGATCAGGGACATTCTCTCTCTAGTTCATCTCAGTATAGTCAGGTTCTCAAACAGTGAATGGCACACAGTAAATGTGTGATGGTGATAACTGGTTAGAGGGTGAGTATTATGATTAGTAGTAATACAAATATTTTTGAAGGTCTGGGAAGATGGCTCAATGTTTAAAGTGCTTGCTTTGCCACAAAGGCATGAAATTGGATCTCTAGCACCACATAAAAACTGGTATAATGGTGCATATATACATAAACCCAGCACTGTAGGGAGGGAATGAATGAAGAAACAGGAAGGAAGATCTAGGAAGCTTGATGGTCAGCCATTCTGGATGAAATGGCAAACTCTAGGTTCAGTTGAAAACTTGGTCTCATGATGAAGGAGGTGGTGGTGGTGGAGGTGGTAATGGTGCATACATGTGCACCACACAGACACAAAAATAAGTTTAAAATATATTTTGAAGAAAGGGTCAATAGGAATATCTTTGAGAGACAAATTCTAAAAAATTGGAAATGATTGTGTGATGTCTATGAAAGGGTAATACAAACTCTTCTAAAATTCTAGTAACTGAAAAGTAGCCTGTAATAGGAAGGCATGTTCTATTTTATAAAGCTGTTAGAGAAAGATAGATTGAGAATAGAGACTTTCAGATGAGCTGGGAACAACAACAGACTGAGGAGCTAGAAATGGCCACAGAAGAGGCTTGCAAAATATGAGAGCAGTGGGAAAAAAAAAGAAATAAATGAAAGGAAAGAACTTCATTAAAAAAAAAAAAGATGCCTGTACTAGTGAAAAAGTCCCTGCCACACTCAGGGGTGCAGCTTTACCATTCTCACAGTGCCGGTAGAGGCTTGCTTGCTTTCCACTGTACTAAGGAAACCAAAGAGAACTTTTAACTCAGGGCAACTATCTCTGTCATGTATGTTAAAATTTGTCTGCCTGAGATTGAAATTTGTGGGTGGCATTAGGAAAGGCAAGACCTCAGCTACCATGCCTAGACAGCAGAGGCAGGCATGCCTCATCTCCTCCCAAAACCTGGGTTCCTTGCACACTTCATCTTGGTGAGTCTGAGAGATCAGTGTTGGAGATCTAGTCAGAAGCTCACTCCTGATGTGGCTTAGTAAGTGCTGCTACCCGAACATCTGCTTGGCCTAATGCTAATGGTGTGCTCTCTCCCTGCTCACTCCAGGAGGCAGATGTCATGGAGGAGGTAGAGATGATGGTGGAAAGCCTCCTGGATGTGCTCTTACAGACTCTGCTCACCATCATGAGTAAATCACATGCTCAGGAGGCGGTAAGAGGGCAACGGTGCCCGCAGTGCACAGCCGAGATCACTGTTAGTAACTAACACTGAGGTGTTCTTGCTTTCTTTTCTAACCTGGGGCTCCTCCCATCACTCTTGTCCCACCATCTCACCATTTTCATCTCCATTTCCTCCCTGCATGGTTGTCAGCATGCCACCCTCTTCTTTCTCGAGTCTTACTCCCCTCCTCTCTGAAAGCTCTAGTTTCGTACTCCCAGGAGCCTAGTTTAAGGAAGATTCAAGGAATGCTTCCTGTATGGTTTCCTTACCATAGTTTCAGTTGGTCTTTGCCTTTAAGCTAAGTTACTTTCTATAAATTTTGATTGAAGCAGGATACAGTAAAACTGTAGGGAAAGACTAAAGATAAAAGATAGGCAGGCCGTGCCCTGTAGGAAACCTCACTTATAGTTCTCCTAAATAATAGTATATAGGACAGAATAATTTTCTTGGGTCTACAGATTAGTTTATTTAGTCCATAGTATCTATATCTAAATTTATAATATCAAGAAAATTATAATATGGTAGACTATCAATGGTATTGCTATATAGTGATTTTACATAACACAATTAGGAGAGAAACAAACTAGGAAAGCATCTCAGATGGGATAGAGGCAGAACCCTTGGCACCCAATCCCAGTTGCATATCCAGAGTGAATTGTCCAGCCCTTGTGTGATAACATGATAAACACTTTCTACAAACTCTTTCAGTTGACAGATGAGAGATTACAGATCTCTCTTTGAAAAAGTCATCTCTGGGAACAAGCCAAACTCTAGCATGCCATGGTGAACATGTGTTTTGGGCCATTCATTCTGGAAAAGGTGTCTCCTTCATTATGAGCACCTGTTAAAAAACATAAGACTTGGTCTTTTTTTTATAATTTTTTACTTTTATTAATCTAGCACAGAATATAATCAGTACCACAAGCTCCATCCCAGAGGTGATTCCAGAGCAGGGACCAGCAGTCAATCTTCCCAAAGTCACCCCGGCTCTGAGTAACCTTGTCCTTGGTGCCACAACCAGAAACTGACAGCCAAGGTCACTGGCCAAGGAAACAGCACGTGTGGTTTCAACAAAGCCTCCAAATTGGTCACATGAATGGTAGCCGGCTGTCAGCCGGTAGACCCCTGCTGGGTCTGAAGGGAAATCTGTTGTTGGGGCCACCTCTTCCTGGGAAGAGGGGGTCCGGGTCTTTTTTTTTAACTATAGTCATTGTCTATTGCACAGGTCTGTAGTATTCCTCAGTGTGACATCCTAGGAATAGACATAATCAGGAACTCATTTGTGTTAGAAGAAGTAGGATGTCTGGATTGAACATCAGACCGTCCATCTGTTCTAAAGCGGAACCTGAAGTAAGCTTCAACAATTTAGATGCTGAAGATTTCAGATGAGGAACTTTTAATTTGTTGTCAGTTTGTCCATGACTCAGGTGGCGATGAAAGAAGCTTGAGATTTATGGGCTGACATGATAACTGTATTAAGCAGTTCTTTTTAAATAGACTGTCTTAAAGAGAAATTTAGAACTTCAGCTTAGAACAATAGCGACCTAAATGGGCAGTGAAAGAATCATAGCATGTAAAATCCCATAAGAAAAATTTAGTGAGATTTTTGTTTGAAGGCCCTGTTGAGGGCACTCTCATTGTAGGTAAACTGTCCCCTGACATGTCTTGGTAGCCCAGCCTTTTAATCAAAACTTACACAGCCCTTACTAGGTGATCTGATCCTACTTTAAGCCTTTAACAGATGTTACTAATGAATCCATCCATTTCTGTAGATTATGATAACTGTGATTTGTTGGGTACCTTTTATGTATTTGATTTTGTGCTTCAATGCTGTCCCACACACACAAACTCATCTGACCCCTACAGCAAATTAATTATAATGACTTATGCTCATTTTCAGATAAAACTGAAGTTCATATACATATATAGATTTTTGTGTAGTTTCAGGAGTCTAGAAAGAATTTGATAAGTTTAAAGGCTACTGAAAATGTCCATGAATTTAGAAATACTTGAAAATTATCTAAATAAAATAGTTTTTCCTTTCTGAAGAGACAGTCTTTTAAGAACCATGCCAGTAATTGACATATCATGGTCTTTGGAAACCTTAAAACATTGGGTTTTTGGTGGTGATGGTGGTGGTGGTGGTGTTTTAATGTATCCTGGTTGGCTTAAAAGATTCAACATCATACTTAAACATGCATTGAAGTTCATTGCTTGTTCCCTCCCAAAGATCAATTTTGATTCTTTTGCCTTTCCTTTGATCACCTATATCCCATTTTCCCAGTTGAACTGCCCTTCCCCAGAATGTCTTTGTTGGATGTCTGCCCTCTCACAGCAGATGATCCAAACTCAAAGAAAGAGAGGCTCCTTTTCCAAGTAGCCTGTACAGACTTACTGTATTACTTACTATATTCTTATGTGTAGCTTGAATAATAAAAACCCAGAGACAGAAATTGGGGTTCAACCTGAAGGTCAGAAAAGCAAAACAGCCACTGACTCTTACCTCGACCTCAGTCCAAAATGGCAAATCTGTCTCCAGGAATCTCAGAATGAGACTATGTCTGTGAGATGCCTCCTCCCATCTTATATTCTTCCCTAGGATTTTATTTTGGGGTAAAACTTCACGAAAAAGCCATTTTCCTGAGGCTTTTTAGCCACTAACACAGACCAGGGCTGCATATGGGGCTCTCACCAGAGCTGCACACGGAGCCCTAGCCCTTCCTGGCTAGCTCAGTTGGTAGAACATGTAGAACATGGGGTTCTTAATCCCAGGGTCATTGATTTGAGCCCCATGTTGGGCACCAAATGTAGCACAAATAATAAAAACCCAGAGACAGAAGTTGGGGTTCAACCTGAAAGTCAGAAAAGCAAAACAGCCAGCCCCTAAATCTTACCTCTGCCTCAGTCCAAAATGGTGATCCTTCCTCCAGGAATCTCAAAATCAGACTGTGTCTATGAACTGTCACCTCCCATATCTGGAGATTAAAGACTATTTAGCTAGACTTTGCTGTAGAAAAATGATAATACTTCACTTTGCAGTACTGTATGTTATAAGTGAAGGCTTTTTTTTAAGTGAAGGCTTTTTAATAACCCTGTGCTGCAGAAGGTTCATTAAAATTCCAAAGCACTCCTAGAAAAAAAAAGTTGATTTTCAAGAACTTAATTGTCACCTTTCTCCATGAACATTTGGGGCCATCTCAAACCCTCCCTTCTCTTCTTACCCTCTGTGATTTGGAGAACAAAGCCCCTGTGACTGACTGTGCTAAGTGTTTTTGGTTTTGTTTTTGTTTTGAATTGGTTCCCAGGGTGAATATGTGTCCTGCCTCCTCTCATTGCTCCGTCAGATGTGTGACACCCATTACCAACACCTTTTAGACAACTTCCAGAGCAAAGATGAACTCAAGGTAGGAAACAGAGTGCTGGCTTTATACACAGGAAAGGAAGTCGGCATCCATAGCTACCAAGAGACTTCTCCTTGACTGGGGGTTATGTTCAAGTGGCCATTACTGCCTAGGGTATGGGATTCAGCAGCCCCAGTTTAAAGCGAGTACATGACCTCCAGAATCTGAAATCTGCCAGTGCCCTCTACATGCCCTAAACCCCAGGCTGGCATTTGAAGTTTTTTATCTAGCTGAGAGCAGCCTTATGAACATGTGCCTCTATTAGAGAATAACCTGAAACACTTTGGGGTCAGGAAATCTAAAATACTCCCTTTCTTATGTGTAGTTCTGCACAGACAGGGTTTATGGCTTTAATAACTATAAAATTAATGATGATGCTGACAACAATTCTTTATTTGAATGTAGTTCTGGAAACTACATCTGAGAGCTGGGGTATACCCCTTCTCCCTTGAGCTGCCAGGCTTTGAATTTGAAGTACTGAGGGGAGATGGCACAAAGAAATTAGCCTGGAGTCCAGACAACAGAACATTACCCTTGCTGAGCGTAGGGTCAGCTGGGGTTATGTCTACATCATAGCGTGCTACTGCCTACCTGGGCTAAGGACTATTGCAGACTTTAGGTCTGTGTTCTGCTTTTATTCAAAACAAAGTTACTTGCACTTTATAGCAGTGCATCCCATCCTACTATTTTTCTGCTTATCTTAGTTTTAGTAACTCTATTGTGTCACTTAATATCAGTTATCACCTTTTGGTATCTGATTCTGCCTCCTATCCACAGACAGATCTCTGCAGGTTGGTATCATATGTAACCTGTCAAATGAATCAAAAGACAACCAGAACCCAAATAGAGGCGAAGCAATGCTCAAGCTGAGGTGTTGAGCTAGAACAAAGAGACTTGCCTGTTCTAGATTGTTTTCATCCTATGTGTGATACTGAGTCTCAACCAGACCAACATCATTTACTTATAACTTTATTTTTATTACAGAAACATATTTATATGACTATAAACGCTATACCTATCCACACAGTTTATAATATATTAAATATGGTTCCTTGATTTAGTGTGGCAAGTTGTCCCTACTCTTCAAGAACCGCTAGTTTTTAATTTACTGTTCTTTGTGGAGCTTCTACTGAAAATGTTTAGAGATTGTTAATTATCTATTTTCTTCTCTTCAGTTATTCCTCTCTCACATGCCCAACCTTCCCTTCTATTCTTCCAATGTAGACTAATACATTTTTATTTATTATTGGTTAGTTTTGTTTGAATTGGTGGTGAGCCAAGAGATGTATTATATTTCCTTTCTTGTACATGTTGCTTGTCCAGAACTTGATTGCCTCTTTTCTAATATGTTTATATGTTTGTGTTCTGGCTTCTGCACTCTGGCTATCACTTGGTACACCACTCCTCTCAGCCTGACTCATTGTCACAGCGTTCGGCTGCTGTAAGGGCTTCTTTTTTCTTAAAGACATCCTCTTCTTTGTTTCAGTCTGGCTTATTTTGTTTTGTAGTTCTGGGATTGAACCTCAGACCTTCCTTGGCTTACCCTTACCAATGGTTATATCGTGGCCTTATTTTTGCAGGGAATGGGATCTTGATGTGTGGCTCAGGCTGGCCTTGAACTCAAACTGGCAGGCTAGTTTCAAACTAGCAATCTTCATATCTCTACCTTCTGAGATTACAGGAATTCTACCACCATGCCTGGCACATTTTCTGTCTTTTGTATTAAAGACTTTCTTCCTATACGGGGAAGATTCCTCAATGTCAGTTTGTATCTAAAAGTAAAGTCTGATGCTACTGTTTTGAAATCTTAGTTATGAACAGGGTTTGTCTTACTTGTGAATACTTCCTAAGTATAACCCCTATAGCACAGACAATAAGGGCAACAATGAATAAATGGGACCTCCTGAAACTGAGAAGCTCCTGTAAAGCAAAGGACACAGTCAATAAGACAAAAGGGCAACATACTGAATGGGAGAAGATCTTCACCAACCCCACATCAGATAAAGAACTGATCTCCAAAATATATAAAGAACTCAAGAAATTAGACATTAAAATTATAAAAAAACCAATTTAAAAAGGGGGTACTGAACTAAACAGAGAATTCTCAACAGAAGAATTTCAAATGATCAAAAGATACTTACGGACATGTTCATCTTCCTTAGCTATCAGGGAAATGCAAATCAAAATAACTTTGATATACTATCTTACACCTGTCAGCACAGCTAAGATCAAAAACACTAATGATAGCTTATGCTGGAGAGGATGTGGAGTAAGGGGAACACTCATCCATTGTTGGTGGGAATGCAAACTTGTGCAACCACTTTGGAAATCAGTGTGGCGGTTTCTCAGAAACCTACCTCAGGATCCAGCAATACCACTCTTGGGAATATATCTAAAAGATGCTCAATCATACTACAAAAGCATTTGTTCACCTATGTTCATAGCAGCATTATTTGTAATAGCCAGAACCTGGAAACAACCTAGATGCCGGAAGAATGAATAAAGAAAGTGTGGCACATCTATACATTAGAGTACTACTCATTGGTAAAGAAACAATGACATCTTGAATTTTGTATGTGAATGGATGGAATTAGAAAATTCCATCTCACTATCCTGAGTGAGATAACCCAGACCCAAAAAGATGAATATGGTATGTACTCACTCATTAATGGATACTAGCCATAAACAAAGGACATTGAGCCTATAGTTCATTATCCCAGAGAAGCTAAGTAATAAGGTGAACCCAAAAAAAAACATATAGATCCACCTGGAAATTGGAAGCAGATAAGATCGCCTGACAAATTTTTTTTATTTTGAATTATGTGTTAGGGGAAGTATTTGCATATGCATACAGGTGCCCTCCAAGACTAGAGGTATTAGATTCCCTGGAGCTGGCACCGAAGGTTTTTGTGAGCTGCCCTACATGGATGCTGGGAACAGAATTGGATCCTGTGGAAGAGTAGTAACTAGAAAACCATCTCTTCAACCCCAATTTCTTCCTTTTAAAGTTTTTCATATTTGTTCAGTTCATTTGATTATTGTATTCTCTCCTGTTTTGTCTCTGTGAATCCCTATATTTCATTTTCTTTTTTTTTTTTTTTTTTGGTTTTTTGAGACAGGGTTTCTCTGTGGCTTTGGAGCCTGTCCTGGCACTGGCTCTGTAAGACCAGGCTGGTCTCGAACTCACAGAGATCCGCCTGCCTCTGCCTCCCGAGTGCTGGGATTAAAGGCGTGCGCCACCATCGCCCGGCAATATATTTCATTTTCTTGACTGCCACTTTTAAAATTTGAAGAGATACATAATTAAGAGAACATGTTCAGTGTACCACATTAAATATGGAAGGAATCTGTTCATGTGCTCTTTATGACAGCATTATTTAGATATCATTTATATACTTTTTATCTTTGTGTGTATGTGTGTGTCTGTAAGAGATATGTGTATATGTGTGGGGAGGAAGCATGCATGTATCATGGCATGCCTGGGGACTATAGGAAAACTTCAGTGTCAATCCTTGATCTTCATTGTGTACACTATGGTATCTGACGCATGACCTTCCAGGGATTCTCCTATGTCGCCATCTCACTTTCAATGTAAGAATTCAGGGATCACACACACACACACACTCACATACACACACAATAGCTTTAGTTCTATCTGTAAAACCCTATATGAAGAGCCAGATGTAGTAGCACTGACTTGTAATCTTAGTACTCCCATGGTGAGATTGGACGTGGAGATGGAAAAAATCAGTCAGAAATATGTGTACATAGCAAAGCAGCAAAAGTGAGAGGCCCTGACTCAGAGCAAAGAGACTTAAGCCACAGAAAATTGTCCTCTGACCCTCACATGCATGCTGTGGTACATACAGTCCCCCATATACAAACAAATATTATTTTAAAGGCAGATCCAGCAGAGCGGTGGTGGTGCACACTTTTAATCCCAGCACTCAGGAAGCAGAGGCAGAAAGATCTCTGTGAGTTTCAGGTCAGCCTGGTCTATAGAGTGAGTTCCAGGACAGCCAGAGCTGTTACACAGAGAAACCCTGTTTCGAAAAACAAAATAAAAAAAAAAAAAGAATAGGGCAGATCTATTGGACTTTGTGTAGTTTTACTGTCTATGTCTGTAAAATGAAAACACTGTACAATAGAGTGTTGTAAGGGTTGAAGGAATATATATGTGTGGATGCATTTAGCATAGTGATTGGCTCACAACTTGAATTCTATTGCTACTTTCCTTATCTTTACATAAACATCCTTCCATTGACTTGAATGTCAGAGCTGGATATAAGAGCCATCATAATTCATTTGCTAGTCCTCAAGATTTCTAATATTACATCAGGTCTCTGTAGATGCAAGTTTTCCTGTCCCACAGCTGCTCTCAAACACTCAGAGGCTTATAATAATTATAAATGCTCGGTTGATAGCATAGGCTTGTTATTAGCTAACCCTTACATTTAAATTAATCCATATTTCTGTGTGTACTTTGCCTTGTGGCTCATGGCTTGATGACTCATCTTTACATGTTTTTTTGTTGTTGTTGTTGTTGTTTTGTTTTGTTTTTTGTTTTTGTTTTTTTTTTTTTTTTTTTTTGGTTTTTCGAGACAGGGTTTCTCTGTGGCTTTGGAGCCTGTCCTGGAACTAGCTCTGTAGACCAGGCTGGTCTCGAACTCACAGAGATCCGCTTTACATGTTTTGTTTGCTCAGCAGCTGGCTGGCTTTTCTTTCCTCACTCCCCTTCCTCCTCCCATCATTCTCTCTGTCTGGCTGTCTTGTCCAATCTCTTCTCACCCTGCTATCAGCCAATCAGCTTTTTATTAATGTAACCCACAGCAGGTCCCAAAGCACAGATTTTGCACACTACATATTGTTTTATGAGTACTTTATGAGTGGTGCTATTTGAATAAAGTAAAAATAGGTAAGATTTTTGGACAGGTATCAATATATAAAGAAGAAAATGCACAAGGAATGTTAAATAATTTGATAATTCTATCAAAAATTTAAGAAGATTGAATGCCAAAATCTTTCACAAAAAGAGAACATTTTCCAGGTCATTTTTTGAAATCATTGTTAAAAATCAGAAATGTCCCATTGTGAATATAAGCAAAAAAACAGTCTTCAGCTAAATGACAGCAGGAGTAGGTATCTATTTCAGGGGTATAGAGGTCCTGGGTTCAATCCCCAATGCCGTATACCACCATACCTTCATGTGCACACGCATACCACACATAATGTGCGTATGTGTGTGTGTATGTATAAAATCTAAATCCACCAACATAATATAAGAGTAAATACATTGATCGAATGTCAGATTAGCATAACGCATAGAAGTCAAACATTGAACATCCCATTATCCAAGGATATATCAAGGGCGGAAAAAAAACCCACATGATTTTCCTATTAATGACAGAAAAGAAATTTGTAAAATAAACATCCATTTTCTGTAACAAATTATTCAACAAACTAGAAATAAAAAAGACAATGTTTGATCTGGTAAAGAGTACCCGTGAAAATCCATAGGTAGTGTCATACTCAATAACAGAAGAGTGACTGCTTTAGTCATTGATATTTATTATTAATGCTGAGGAATGTGCCTGAAGTAGCTAGGGTTGAGGAAAACAGTAAAAAATATGTGAATTAGAAAGAAAGTAAAAATGTCTACCTACAGATAGCATGACTTTACATTCTGTAAACTCTAAGGTATCCAATGACAACAAAATTTAACAAAAGTAAACAATGATCCTTCCTTGGAGAAGGCCACTTTATGCTTTCTTCTGTGGGGCCCCTCTCTATTAACCTTTATGCTTAAAATCCATCTTAAAATATCTGTGATAAGCCCCAACTAGGCATAGTTGCACAAACCTTTAATCCCAGAACTTGTCAGGCAGAGGCATAGGGATCTCTGAGTCCATGGCCAGCGTAGTCTACAAAGTGAATTCCAGGATAGTCAGGGCTCCATAGAGAAACCTTGTCTCAAAAAAAGCAGTAATAATAGTAATAAAATAAGTCCCAACTCTGCTTCATAAAAAATAGAATAAATAAATTCAGCAGGGTTTCAAAACACAGTCATATTCTATTTTCTAGCACTAAATAATATGAAGACTGATTATAAAAATAATTCTGAAGAGGAGACCACAACAGGAACATGGGGAGGTATCAACCTCCTCTAAAGCCCTAACCCTTGATCCAGGCTTGCAGGGCATTCCTGCAGCCTCATTTCCTGCCAAGTGCATCCAAGAAGCAAAAGGTGCCTTGGAAGACAAAAAAAAAAAAAAAAAAAAGGAGGGGGTGCTAGAGAAGGGGGTCCATTCCCAGAGTCTGTATCTCTGTGACCCCATGAAGGAATAAGGGACAGGGTCAGAGACTGCAAAGGGGACCCAAGAACCCTAATCTGCAGACTGCCTTGTGAGCCTCACTAAGACTGGACCCGGAACTCTATGTCATCATCTTCATTGCCTCTGTGAACGGCCTTTAGCAAGTGTGTGAGAGAAAGGAGAGTGTGTTCCAGGAAGACGAACAAAAATGAGGATTATTTGTAGGAAGATTGTCTTGTTTTCTGGATTTGGGGGACTCACTGTGGGAGTCTTTCTGAGTAGCATACAAATAGATGACTGTTCATTCGAAACACAGACAAGAAATAGCCGCCTTCGTGTGTGTGTGTGTGTGTGTGTGTGTGTGTGTGTGTCTGTGTGTGTGTGTGTGTGTGTGTGTGTGTGTGTGTATGTGTGTGTGGTTTTTCGAGGCAGGATTAATGTCCACAGATGTTTCCAATTAGTTAAATTGATGATCATGTAACAAATACAAAGATATGTTCTTAGATTCTCAAAATCAATAGATCTCTCTGTTTTGCTAAGGGCTCTGTGTGTATCCTGGGCTCACCTTTAGTAATTCAGCATGTTTTAGCTCTGTGTCTTTGGAGTTCTGTTTATACAGAACCTCTCATGTTCAGTCAGAGAGGAGAGATTTGAGCTTCTTGAGTTTTTTCTGGCAGTATGAGCAGCCCAGCACATGTGTGGCCTTCTAGAATCTAAGGAATATATCAAATCTTTTCACAGGTCCCTATAGATACTTCATTATCAGATTTTCCTTGAAGCTTTTTGGCAGATCTCTTTTGTTCCAACTAGTGTGAATGTGTTATGTATCTAGAATGTTAAATTATGTGACTTTTTTCAACAGATGTCCTGGGGATCGCTAGATAAGCTCTGAGTTAAATTAAATAAAGACAAGCCCTGGACAATAGGCTTGTCCAAGGAGCTGCCAAACAGGTCAAATAATAACAGTTCTCTAGAGAATGAGCTATATAGAGGCTCTAAAACTATTTTATCCCAGTGGCTTCTAGTGTCTTTGATTTTTGTGGATGCTGTAGTTCTATAGTTGAGTGTTAAACTAAATAGAGAAAATGAAATGGATTTGCTGTCGGTCCCAAGAGCAGCCAGTCCTGGGCAGGGCCCAGGCACACCACGCAGCAGGTCTCCAAAGGTGACTGGTCCCCTGGGCGTCCCCAACAGCTAGCCATGTGGGTGGCAGGTGGGCAAGGGGCAGACAGTAGGCACACCATGCAGATGGGTTTGCTGCAAGCTGCCAGGGTCCCAAAAGCAGCCAGTCCCGAGCAGGGCGGCACAAAAGACCACACGGCAGCTCTCCATGTGACTGTGTGACTGCCGCCAGCAGGCAATAGAGAAGGATAAATATACCATACAAAGTAAAGTTAGACATTTATTAAGTGGTGATGGAGGGAAAGGTAAAGAGGGGAGAGAGGGGAGAGAGGGGGGGAGAAGGAAAGGGGATAGGAAGAGAGAAAGTGGGACTCTGAGGCTGCAAGCAGGAAGGGAGTGGGCATGGCTTATCTCTTAAAGAGACAGAACAATCATTACAGAAAATATAAATCGGGAAGTGTGAAATGTAACAGAATTCGGTATTTTCTGAGATTAATCCATTTTTCCTTACTAAACTTTTTGTCCTTGTTTGCTTTTGTTATTGTGATAAAATTTTAACTAAAACCAGTTTAGGAGAGGAGGGAGTTTATTTAGCTTACAGATTACAGTCATTATTCCCATCATTGGGAAGCAAAGGCAGAAACTAGAGACAGGAATCTGGAGGCAGGAACTAAAAGTGGAGACCATGGAAAAGCGCCACTTAATGGCTTACTCTGCATGGCTTACTCAGTTTGCTTTCTTAAGTAACCCAAGACCAGCCCAGAGGTGGCACAACCCACAACTGAATAGTCCCCTCCCACATCAAACATTAATTTAAAAAAAAACTCCCCACATGACAATCTGATGGAAGCAATACTTACGTTAAGGTTCTTTCTTTCCAGCTGACTCTGTCATGTTCACAAAGCTAGATAGTACATTCTCCTTGGATTATGTAATACTGAATTGTTTAATTAGTCTTATTCACCTCATTATTTTCATGGACACAGATTTATTACAGGTTTTTGCTTTGTTTTGTTTTAGGGTTTTGTTTGGGGGTGGTATTGGGAGTTAAACACAGGCTGTTGGGTATGCTAAGTATACCTTCTACCATTGACTTCAGCCCCAGGAATTTTTGGATTTTTATATTTCCATTCATAAAGTGTTTTTCTTAACAATCAAAGTGTTCCTAATATTCAAAAAAGCATGTTCTTACTATCAAATGCTTGATTGAGACTCTACTTTTGCTTACAGAGTGATATCCGTGGACTCAGTCTGACAGTTCTGCAGGGTGCTAGTCTGCCCTGGGCTTTAAGATTTAGGTGTGGATCTAGAGTTGATGTAAAGCTGTTTTGAGTCTGCCAAATTTGACTCTCTTCCCATATAGTCTGGAAGAATGTCCTGAATTCATTCTCACATAACCTGTAAGAGACAAGCAACTCAAAGAGGGGACCAGATCTAACCCACTAGTACCATATATTCTCCTAGCAGAAATTTCAGAAAGGGCCACCTGAGGAACTGGGGACAGCAGTAGTAGCATTGTCTTATATTGTTTCTCTTCTGTGGTTAGGAATTTCTGCTGAAGATTTTCTGTGTGTTCAGAAACCTAATGAAGATGAGTGTCTTCCCTCGAGACTGGATGGTGATGAGACTCTTGACAAGCAAGTAAGGAAAGGCCTGTACTGGCATCCATAGAGCTTTAAGTCAAGCTGGGGGTTAATAAGTATATGTAAGTGAGAGGAAGATTAAGACCAAGACGAGGAAGAGAGAAGTTGACAAATATGAAATATGTTTGGAGATAGAATCCACAAGATTTGCCCACTGGCCATAAAGACAATGAAAAAAAAGAATCAAAGATAATTCAAAAAGCAGAATCTACAGAAGTGTGGATAGAATAAGACATGTTAAAGATGGGAAATATAATACTAAGAAAGAGCCATTAGCCTCTGTTGCTCTGCAGCTTTAGGCAGCACTCCACGATCCCCTCCTGATCTGAGTTGTATTGTCTGCCAGACAGTACTTGCCTCCTAATGCTAACTCTCCTCCTAAGCCTTGGCTGTAAAGCTCTTAGCACTGTAGAGCTTTGGCAATATAGATGGGATGCTAAAACTGTCTTAACATGTCTGCCCCACTCATATTTCTAACCTGTGCTTCCTCTTGGCAAACTAGACAAGTGATACGTGTAGTAAGACGTTTGTTCATTCTCTCCGTGTCTACTGTAGATTACTTGGTCTTCACTGTTTAGCCTACTGCCTTCTTTCACTGCTCTGTCTTTTATGTTGGCATTGTATAGAATGCAGTCAACTTACTTGTTACGTATATTAGCAAAGCAATGTGAGTTTTTTTTCAAAATGAGCTCTTCATAGGGCCTTTTTTCCTTAAAACCTGCAAATGTTTTGTCCAAAACAAAAGAAAGATAGGAAGTTGCACATATATTTCCTCAAATAGTGGTTTTTCTATCTAGATCCTTCTTATTTAAATCTCTTAGTTACACTTAGAAAACTTTATCTTTTGCAACCTGTCCTGCAGGGGTAGTCTTTCTTTCACCCATACCCTTGCACCTGCTCTGCTGGAAGTCTAGTCTCTTTTATATACTATTTTGCTTCTGTATGAAGACCCATATGGTCACTTTTTTCTTTTTATTGAAAATAGATTGTTATTTTCACATAATGTGTCATGATTATTTTTTCCCCTCTCTCTACTCCTCTCGGTTCCTCCCCACTTCCCCTCCCATCCCGATTCATTCTCTTTCTGTCTCTCATTAGAAAAGGACAGGCTTCTAGTTGATAATAGTAAAATATAATAAGATAAAACAAAACTATTACACTAGAGTTGGTCAGATATGATGAACAGAAGGAAAACCATTAAAAGGAAAAAAGCCCAAAAGAAGGCACAGGAATCAGAGACTCACTTGTTCACACACTCAGGAACCCCATTAAAAACACTAAACTGGAAGCCATAATATGTGCACAGGACCTGGTGTAGACCCATGTAGGGTCTACAGGCCATGGAGGCCCTGTGCATGCTGCCTCAGTCTCTGTGAGTTCATGTATGAGCTTTGAAAATGTTGGTTTAGAAAGCCTTGTTTTTTTGGTGTCCCCCGTGCCCTTACATTTTTACACTATACTTATCTGGTAGATCAGGTGGCCACTCTTAAGCATACTTTCTTTGCCACATAGCCAAGGCCTCTTTAAGAAAACCCTTTAACTTCCCTTCACTTAATAGAACATTTCCCTTCATTTACACCTCAACTCATAGTCTTAATTCTCATAGACTAACTTCCTATTTCTACTCTTGGTATGTTCCAGGATAAGATTAAGTCTGATATTCTAGTGATATTCTATTCTAAAGGCTGAAGCCCAGTGAGACAGTACAAGACAAAAGGAACTATTTAACCACTGTTAACTCCTATTCTCTGGTAAAATAATAAACTTATGCTCTAAATCCTACAAAGTGATTATAATCTGTGTTGTTATCCAAAGATCCCCAGTTTAAAAAAAATTACTTTTTGAGCTAGAAGAAATCTTAAAGAACAACAAGACTTAGAGGAGTTATCAGTGACCCACTGGCATTCTTTGCTATTTCACCTTCTAAGAGGAATTTCTCTGAAACTGATTTTCTGTAGAGTTGATCCATTTTCTCTTTCCTCTAAAGCCACATCTTATATAAGAGCACATTGTCTTCAAGACGTTTGCCTACAAGCAGACAACAGATGCTAGGCTCTGCCACTGTTGGTCTTTTAATTTTCCCAATGCCTTGTTTCCTCACTACAGTATTATAGTCACTACTGTCCAGTACCTGTCCTCTGCACTGCACAAGACTTTCACAGAGACAGACTTTGACTTCAAGGTAGGAGCCCCTAAAATGCATCATTGTCACAATAACCCTAGAAAACTAAAGTCCATACTCACCCCTTTTTGCTTTAGTAATATATTCATAGTACCATAGATTCCTAGGCTGATGGCTATTGTAATGCGATCTGAGAGCCCCCCTGGTAGAAATACTGGGAGCCAGGCATCTATAAAGATGCCTGTTGTTGGCTTCAGAAAGAATCAAGAAAGCAAAAATTGGGAAAAGCCTATTTCTACAGATAGTTAAAAGGGAAAAAGTTCTTAAGAATTTATGATTGTAAAATGGACTCTGTGATACACGCATGTATTTAGTTACTTCCCCTTGCAAGGTTAAGGACTTAGGCAATCACATAATTCTTTTTCTGTCTCTCTAGGTGTGGAATTCTTATTTTAGCCTGGCAGTTCTGTTCATAAACCAGCCAAGTCTTCAGCTAGAAATCATTACTTCAGCCAAGAGGAAGAAGATTCTAGATAAGTAAGACAGATGTCTTCTGTGCATCTCTCTACTACTTGCCCAGATGGAACTATTTTTCTATAACAGATTCTTTCAGAAGTCCAGAAGTTTCTCATATGGGTGGTTTTCCAAGAAGCCAAGTATGAAAAGTTCAGTCAATAACCAAAAGGCTTAGCATTTTGAGAGCATTAGAAATAACAGTGCTGATGTTCTGACCTCATTCAATCTTCAGGCCTGTCTCTCTCCATTAACAGTTGGCTCCGTGTTACTATTTTCAGGTATGGAGACATGCGTGTGATGATGGCATATGAACTGTTCAGCATGTGGCAGAATCTTGGTAGGTCTTTTCTACTGATTCTTTCTTTCATATACTGCATAGGTAAATAAAAAAGTACAAGAACTAATAATTCTCCACAGCTTTCTGAATATCACTTCATACCCCAAAGATCCTCACACAGCTTTAACATAGCACCTCAGATGAATAATGTAATGTAGCATATGTATATAAAGCCCTCCTTGGCAGGGAGAATTTGGCTAAGAGATCCTAGTATGACATGTGCACTCCATTTTAAGAACAGAAATTTAAAGAGTAAAAGGAAGACGCAGTCGTTTTTTCCAGTTTGGGAATCCATGCTGTTAGAGCCTCTGTACTACTCATTACAGGCTTAGAAGTGTAGATCATGGAGACAGCATTGTCAACAGAAGTTTCTGTCCTGCCCAGTCCCACAGCCATTCAGTTCCTAAGAAACACACAGAGGCTTATATTAGTTACAAACTGTTTGACCTATTGCTGAGGCTTATTATTAAATAGCTCTTAAAACTTAAACCATAATTTTTGTCTATGTTAGCTATGTGGCTTGGTACCTTTTATCAGTGCAGAGTTCTCATCTTGCTTCCTCTGGGTCTGGGTGGCAACTGTAGACAGAGCCTTTCCTCTTCCCAGAATTCTCCTAGTCTGGTTGCCCCACCTGTATTTCTGCCTGGCTACTGGCCAATCAACATTTTATTAAACCAATGTGAGTGACAATTCTTTACAGGGTTCAAAAGCATTATCCCGCAGCACAACATAAAAACAAGGACAAGTACTGATTTTAATATAAGATCAAAATAAATTTTGGACATATCCATCTAGATCATGTGTCTGATGCCACTTACATGAAAGATCATGAAAGATGAGAGTTAGAGCCTTTAGATGAGATTGACTTTTGGCTTTTTCTTTGAACACCTTTAATAGATACTACTTTGAATCTAAAATGGTCATATCAGTGTTTCTGGTAGAGTCTTTAAGTTGCCTAGATGACTAGCTATGCCACATGGGATTCTAGAGGGATATGAGTCTTCAGTCAGGAAGATTTTTAAAAAATTAATTATTTCCAATGAAATTTAATATAAGCTAAGCTTGTGCCTCTTAAGCCATAGGAATGGCGGTCATAGAATCTTAAGGTCGTCTGTGAACTTTCCTCACCCTGATCTAGAGATAGAAAGTAATGTGTAAAAGAGCAATAGAAGGCACTAAAGAGATGACTCAGCAGTTAAAAGCACTGGCTACTCTTCTTGAGGACCGGGGTTCAATTCCCAGCTCCCACACGCTGACTCACAACTGCCTGTAATTTCATTTCCAGTGAATTTGATGCCCTCTTCTGACCTCTGCAGGCACTAAGCATGTATATGGTACTCTTGACATACATGCAGACAAAGCACCCATGCATATAAAATAAAAAAAAATGTAAGACAGCAATAGGACTCTTCATCCCTCAGTAGAGTTGTGTTTCTAAATAGTCCTTCTAGCTTTATCCATCTTAATACCTGCCCACAACAGAATTTGGATATATATTTCAACACTGAACTTGACTTTGAAATTCCTAGGAACAGAAGAGACTGACAACTATACCAGGTACCAAGATCAGAGTATGCAAAGTGCATCTTAGAGCTAACATTTACTTCATAGACAGGCTTCCAAAATGAAAGAAACAAAGATAGTAGCCTGGTTTCAACCCCCAATACTGCCAAATATTTTTAGCTGTTGGATTTGTCTTATAAAGCCATTCATTGCTTTTGAAGGAAGTAACAGTCTCTTTCTGGTCCCCCAAAACTAGCTTTCTTTGACTGTAGCAGTTACTACACCAGCAAACAGTTCCCTCTGTAGTCTCTGGAGGGCTAAAAACGGAAATCTGAAGTTGGTTCTTTCTGTTCCACCACTGCAAACAAAAGTCCTCAGGACTGACCCTAGGTTCTCGGATACTCCCTAGAGAACAGACCAACCAGAGGAAAAGCTATATCACTCACTTCACTTCCCATAAGAAGGCCTCATAAAGGAAGTTGTGGGGTGAGCAGATCTGATCAGAGTGGATATATTCCTACCAAAAGAATACAATGTGAAGAATGGGCAGGAGGACAGCCTATTGGGGTGAAAGTATGCAGTAAGCTCTTAGCAGCTTAGGTAAAGGGGTTTTAGCATACATGAGTGTGGGCCTTTAAGGGATCCATGTACTTCAGGCATTTGGTAGCTTAACCTTGGACTGGGCTTCCTGATCATTGAATTGCCTTCTAGAAGTAGAGTGTTTAAGCAGAAACATGCCAACCTCCCTTACTAAACAGAAGCTGTAGATGTCTGAAACATCTAAGTTTCAAGCTAAGGCACATCATTCATCTGTAGAATGTAAGCTGTTTCCTTGCTCTGAAGGTTTTAGGGTAGTTAATAAAACTTTACAGGAAATTTTTTGAAAAGCAATTTTGTGATCTTTGAACATGTTTCAAATTGACTAGACCAGTTCATTTAAAACTCTAAAAAGATGAGGGAGTGAGCTAGAGGGATGGCATAGCACTTAAGAGCACTGACTGCTCTTCCAGAGGACCCAGGTTTGACTTGAAGCACCAACATCATGGTTCACAACCATCTTTAACTCTGTTTCCCAGGGGATCAGATGCCTTTTTCTGGCACCTGATATTAGGTGATACCACCTGGTATCTAGTACCAGGTACCCCCATGGCACACAGGCATATATTCAGGTAAGACACTCATATACATAAAATAAGATGATAAATGTTTTAAATGATTTTTAAAATAATAAAATAAAAATTTAAAAAGCATAGGGAGTATCTCAAAAACCATAGAATAAATCACCTTTTACCCTTGTAAATTTCTAGTATAAATGAACAATTGAAGGTGGAGTATGTTAGTCTGACTTTTTCAGTACTGAGAAATTCAGATCTATCTCAGAACCTCACACATGCTAGGCAAACACTGTACCACCACTAAGCCTAGATTCCTAACTCCACTATAATTTGTAATATGTGCTTGACCCCACTTACGTATATTTTCCATGTAAGAAACAAAGCAGGAAAGAAGTAATATTTGTTGGGTTTTATTGATCAGGTGAACATAAGATCCACTTTATTCCGGGAATGATCGGTCCTTTTCTGGGTGTGACACTGGTCCCACAGCCAGAAGTTCGGAATATCATGATTCCTATCTTTCATGACATGATGGACTGGGAACAGAGGAAAAATGGCAACTTCAAGCAGGTAAAATGATAACTTCAGTGTTTGTTGTCCTCTCCTCTGAAATTAACCTATTTGTATCAGGCAGGTAGTCCAAATGGCTTGGCCATGGTTCTAATAGGGAAGTAACTATCTTAAATCCTGCTTTAGAGTTTATATATGACTCACTGATAGCAACTGATATGCAAATTTTCATCATCAAGCTAGAGACCAGATCCTAACATTCAGGAAAATTGCTATGAGTTTGAGGCCAGCCTGAACTACATAGCAAGTATTAATGCCTGGACTACATAGCAGTAACTTTTTTCAAAGACAAATAAGCAAACAATAGAATTATAGGAAAGAGATAAACATGTTAAGAACTCTCTGAAAAGAACAACAGAGACTGAACTCTCCTAGTTTCCCTAGGAAAAGAGTACTGGGAGCATGCTGTCCTTCCTCTACCATGTGACCCAGGGATTTGTAAGGCTGGAGCCAGACCAGATGACTTTTCAGAGCCTCCCTAAGTTTCTGGCCAGCGTTGGCAGTAATCTCTAGTTTGATCATAGGAAGGGCAAGCATAGGGGACAGTTGTCTTAGAAGCTGATTGGTGTTACAGGGATGAGGATCTCCTTTTGACAACCTGCTTGTGAGCTGTCCCACTATGAGAATGGTCTGGTTGAAGTGTTAAAAAAGTTCAACCACCAGCACGGGGTACATTCCTAAATGAGTACATGGAGGTGCAGCTTTAATACCTTATTAAGCAATTATTGTTTTTAAAAGTCTACCATAAACCCTGTTTTTTATGATTTTTGTTTTCAGGGCAGGAATTATCATACAAAAATAGAGAAAATAGGCATAAGTGGTAAGCCCCAGTAAAGGAGAGATGAACAAAGGAGTTATAGCAAACTGAATCAGCCTTTAACAGCCTGATACAGAGCACATTCCTGACCATATTAGGATGGGATGTTGGTTAGGGGTTAGGGTCTCTCACACAATAAACATCTATGCGTTATCCCAGACAGGTGCAGATAAGAAGACATAGAGGAGAAACAACAGATATGAAAGATTTTTGGATCATGTGTTTGTGCAGTGGCAGAAGCTATCATCATTGAAAATTGAGCATGCCAATTTTGGCCATTTGAACTGTGCTGAGGCTAGAGCGAGGCTTTAATGAAATGGAGCCCATCGAGGAAGAGAAGAAGGTTCAAAAAATGAACTCTGGAGGGAGCTTCTATAAGCTCCAAGTGGGAGCTGAGAGACAAGAATGACAAGGTCACAGAGACCAAGAAGGGTTAGCCATGGGCCTTAAGCAACTCCTAGGGGAAGAGGACACAAAACAGGGAGGATTCTAATAGAGAAAGTATCTTAATAAATAGAGAGGTGCCCACATAGTGGGGCCCTGGAAGGCATAGCAGGTTCCAGGAGCCAGAGAGGACAAGTAAGCAAGAAGAGATGGATGGTTAGAGAAGGTGGAGGGAAGAAGCAGCTGAAGAATTTGGAACTAAATATGATGGGTAGTGGAAGCCAGCAGAAACAAATGATCTGCACACATAAAGAGTTAAATCAGCAACTTGAGTCATTTTGAAATGTTAAGAATTTCATGGGTCCTATGGGGTGAAGGGGAACTATTGCTGAGTTGGTAAGTTGGAGATCCTGAGCCAAATGGCAGATTCCATTGGTTAAAAACTGTGAGTATGGGGATATTAAAGAGAAAAATGGGAAGCAGAAGATTCTTTTTTAAGAGGTAAGAGATAAGGGGCTTAAATCCACTAAGGCTTTGGAGAGAAAGTGGGTGTTGAATCTGAGTTATATATTTGGTGAGGTTTTATAGTTGATGATGTGAGGGGCTGATGTTTGACTGTAGAGGGGTTTGAGTGTCCCATACCCAGGGATCTACCTGAGAGGCTGCTAAGAGAAAGGGTGTGTCAGATCATGTGGTTTGGAGGAAAAAGAGGAGGAGAAAAGCTAGTGAGCCTGGGGTCAAGCAGATGAGGGGAACAAAAGAAATAGAGGCACCTACTTTGGCTGGGAGGTCCCTTTGCATCAAAGGGTTAGAGCAGGTTAGTACCACTAGGAAGGAATAGGTTAGGGGGATACTTTTAAAGATACAACTAAATGGTTTGGTTTCATGAGCCTTGTTGCAAGGAGGCCTCTTGTTCTTCCCCCGGCTAGCTTAGACTCAAAATAATCACACAGAAAATCACTGCTTGACCCTTTAGCTCTAGCTTCTTATTGGTTCTTTTTTTTTTCTTTTTTTTTTTCTTTTTTTATTCTTAA
>NC_022012.1:79730808-79738143 GCF_000317375.1 Microtus ochrogaster | reverse complement strand
TTTCTCCCCATCTCCCCTTACCCCCCTCCCACCCCACCCTTAAGATCCCGATTTTTTGCCTGGCAATCTTGTCGGTCCCCAGAACTTCATCAGGACTAAAAAATGGGCCTGCTGTCCAGAAGGAAGGAGATAGATCACTATGATAACTAACCAAGACTCCCTTTCAGAGATGGTGGTGGTCAGGCCAAGGGAGCCCAGCCCCTGAGTTACTCGTGGCCAGACCAAGGAGGTCATATAAAGGGCAATCTGGATTAATATCCTCATACTGTGAGGTACATGGGGGCAGTCAACACACCAATACCCTTCTTGATGGCACTGTGAACATGGTTAGGATAGATTATATGGGTTCAGACAGGCCTGGGCCCAGTGACCCTCCTGACAGTGTTTGAAACAGGAATGCAGAGATTCTCAGGTGTTGTAGGAGGCTGCTTGTTTGTTTTACCAGCTGCCCAGACTCCTGAAATAATCACACAGAAACTATATTATTTAAATCCCTGTTTGGCCCATTAGCTCTAGCTTCTTATTGGCTAGCTTTTACATCTTAATTTAATCTATCTCCATTAATCTGTGCATCACCACGAGGTCATGGCCTACCAGCAAAGTTTCAGTGCATCTGTCTCCAGTGGTGGCTCCATGACTTCTCTCTCACTCCACCTTCTTTTTCCCAGCATTCAGTTTTGTTTTCCCCACCCACTGCAATTCTTCTCTGCAGGCCCAAGACAGTTTCTTTATTAACCAATGATATTCACAACGTACAGAGGGGAATCCCACATCACTCAGGCTTTTAAAGAGACCAAAAAGCCTCGGCAGTTGCTGTGGCCAGGCAAAAGGACTTTGCTAGCACCAGGTATTTTTGGTTTGGGACTTTTTCATCTCTTCCAGGGCAGAGTCTTTGGTCTGTGGAATCAGGGGTCCTCTCTCTAGATTTTTAAGTTTGGCCCTACCTTTGGGATAAGAAGTAGGTCATAAAGAATTGCTTCCCATCAGGGGTCTAAGGATCCAGATTGGTATATTATAAGAGATCTTTGTAAGGTGGGCTTTGTGTTTGTCCTGTATGACCTCTTGGATTTTTATTTTTACCTCTTGGATTTTTTTTATAATTTACTACCTTAAGGGCAGACTTGTGGAGATCACTCAGGAGGAAAGTTAAAAATCTATTCCTAGCTAGGATCCCTGGAGTATTGTAATTCTGGGTGGGTGTCATCAGCTTGGTTGATTTCTTCTACATGGATCCTAGGCTGGTCCCAGACTAGCCTGCACTCCTCTGTGAGAAGATTGTTGGCAAGAATCATATAAACATCATGAAAAGTAATGTTATAGGATTGGGTAATAAATTAGATGCCCAGTTGGTTAACATAGAGCAAGGCCTTATACATGAAAGTTGAGTACTCTGCTTTAACACCACACACTCAGCCCTGATTTGGTAGGCAGCCTGACACTGAGGAGAAAGGGAAACCAGAGAGGGAAAGAAAGAGAAGGGACTGCTGGTTGAAGTTGACAAGCAGGAGGTTCACTACTATAATAGAAAATAGTGGAGAAGCCATCTGGTTGGGCTTCATGGCTTGGAGGAGTTGTTTCCTCCTTGGTTGATTTATCCCAAAATGGCATCACCTCCTTGGTTGATTTATCCCAAAATGGCATCAAACCATATGGTTCCTTTAAGATTACCTGAGTACATATTTTTAACTATCAACCCCAGTGTTACAGATTTATAACCTTACCCAATATTTTTACAGATCTCAAGTTAAGATTTATACCTTAGCTGAAGTTTTAGAGAGTTAGAACAAAACCAAAAGCATACGAGATGAGTAGCAATGGTCCCCATTAGGACTACACCCTACACATAGATTTCTATTTTCAAAAAGAGAATGGTTGAATATATTGTTGTGTAATTCCCAGTGTTGGCAACAACTTGCCATGACTGCCTCTGTGTCACTTACTGCTCTTCTGTACCCCACTATATCTTTAGAGTTCTTCCACTATAGTGTATTTAGTCAAGTTCTTAATAACTTAGATTCATTTCAAATTTTTGTGGTTAAAATTGTCAAAAGCATCTATTCCATTTTTCCTTTGTGTGAGTATATGTAAATGCATGTCAGGTGGGCACACATCCATGTGGAAACCAGAGGCCAACTTCAAATGTGATTCCTCAGGAGCCATATACCTTGGTTGGTTGGTTGGTTGGTTGGTTGGTTGGTTGGTTGGTTGGTTGGTTGGTTGGTTGGTTGGTTGGTTGATTAGAGACAGAGTAAGAAATCTCACTGAATAGTCTCAGCTGGCCAGCAAGGAAGCCCCAGTGACTGCCATTGTTCTCCACCTCACCCAGCTCTTTACATAGTTCTGGAATGGATCTCAGCATCATGCTTGCACAGCAAGCACTTTACCACTTTACTCCTCCTCTGTTCTTTTCTTAGGTAGATTTCTCAACCTAGAATCTCTGTGTCAAAGAATATCTTAGTTTGCTTCCTATTGCTACACTAAAGATAGATTGATCAGAGGCATCTTGGAAAGAGTGGTTTTGATTTACACATTCTAATCATAGTCCATCACTGGAGGAAGCCAAGGAAGGAACTTAATGAAGCAAGGCAGGAACTGAATCAGAGATCATGGAGGGGTTCTGCTTACTGGCTTTCCCCCCAGGACTTGCTCAGTTTGCTTTCTTACACATCCAAGGACCTCAGCTTGCTTTCTTACACAGCCTAGGATACTCGGGGATGATACTGCATATAGTGAACTTTCCCACAGCAGTCTTAAGAAAATGGCCCCATGATTTGCCTATAGGCCAATCTGATGGAGTCATTTTCTCATTTGAGGTCCCACTTCCCAAATAATTCTAGTTCATGTAAAGTTGGCATAAATATAACCAGCACAAAGAATAAAAACAATTAAGTTTTTATAGCACTATTTCTTGAAACTTGGCTCTTTGTTGAGATCTCAAAACTCAGACTAGTGTTTCTGTGTGAGCTATATCTGAGCCTTACCATGCTGAACTCTAGTTGCCATTGCCTCTGTCCCACTTACTAAATGACAGGGCCCCAGGAGCCAGAATGATTGTGCATTTTATTTCTCAGAGCTCACTGTGGCCCTTGGCACATGGTGGGTTGTGAGGATAACAATAAAAACTAATATTATTGAGCATTTCCCAAAAGCCAGGACATAGTGACACTATAAAGGAATGTTACCACGACAACTATGTCACAGATAAGGAGATCTGAATTTGGGAAGGTATATATCCAGAACTCTGTAGCTTGTTATGTCACAGGATGATTGTCAAATGGAGAGCAAAGTGTCCCTATCAGTTCTGCAGAGATAATAATATCTCCATAGCCTTCTGTCATTAGTTTTGTTGCCTGATACAGAAGTTTTAATAGGTGAATGTGTCTAAGGCTTCTTATAACAAATTTGTGGAGTTTCTAGACCTTTGGATTTAGACAGACCTAAATACTGGATTTTTAACAAGATCTGTGGTGAAATTAAGGCTACTGACCCAGGGACCCAGTCTACAAACATTTTGCACCCCAATGGACCACTGAAGTATATTGGTACCCTTTGTTTCTCTGCTGCTGCAGGCTTCCTCCCTGCTTTTACTCTGTTCTAGCCCATACTAACTACCTCTGTATATGAAAAGAGATTAATTGTTAGTATCAGGCCACTTTCATAGGGAGTTTGTAGCCACCTCACTGAATTAGAGTTAAACATGGCTCTGGATTAGGAGTGAGAAATGTTGGCTTCTAGACTCATCAGACTATTTTTAGTTATAATTCAATCGTATGATCTTCCAGTCAAGGAAAATAAGCTTATTGCATGGTTCACCCTTGTTCTACTGAGGTTGACATTATTTGAGTTTGAATGAGCTTTATTTCCTTCAAAAACTTTCAGGGTAAAAGGCTTCACTTTTTGTCAGTGCCCTGTGACTGGGCCCTGCACTGGGTTACTGGATTCCTCAATTGTGTTCCTATTCTCCAGATCTGTAGATATAGTCTATGTAAATTACTTTGAGTGAATTTTGGTTTGTTTGCTTGCTTGCCTGCTTTTTCGAGACAAGGTTTCTTTGTATATAGTCCTGGCTATCCTGGAACTTCCTTTGTAGAACAAGCTGGACTGGAACGCTCACAAAACTATTACTGCCTCTGACTCCCAAGTGCTGGAACTAAAGCTTGAATGGATATTTAAAACCAAGAAATATTTGAAGCCAGTAGAATGGCTCAGATAGTCTAAAGGTTTCCAGGACCCATACAGTAGAAGGAGAGAACTGACTCCTTGCAAGTTGTTCTCTAACCTCCACCTATAAATCCCAATCACACACAAAATTATAAATATTAAAAAATATATAAACAGCTGGGTGGTGGTGGCATACACTTTTAATCCCAGCACTGAGGAGGCAGAAGCAAATGGATCTCTGTGAATCTGAGACCACCCTGGTCTACAGAGTAGATCTATGACAACCAAAGCTAGAAAGAGAGAGAGAGAGAGAGAGAGAGAGAGAGAGAGAGAGAGAGAGAGAGAGAGAGATAGATTTGGGAGCGTTGCAGAAAAATTGTAAGAGTCAGGTGTCAGGGAAGACTGGGATGAAACAGTGTCTTCTGGGCATGATAGGCCTGTTACATTCATGAACTCACAGCATCAATGGTTGTCTACACAAGACCTATATAATATAAGATCAAGCCTGTCACTTTTCCAACATGGAAGGGGAAGTGGCTTACGAGTCTGAGTCGCCCTCCCTAGCTGAGGAACTATTGGTTTAAGGCTGCTAGAGAAGGGAGAGTCTGTTTACTTTAAGGGTGTAGCCTAGAGCCCTGGTGGGGTTGAAGGGCACATTCTCCTTTAATTCTAGAGGCAGAGGTGTAGTGATATTTTGTTTGTGTTTTAACAAATAAAGTTTGCTTGAAGATCAGAGTGCAGAGCTAAGCCACTAGGGGCCAGAAGTGGTATCACACACCTTCAATCCCAGCACTCAGGAGACAGAGGCTGATGGATCTTCAAGGCCACTCTGGGCTACACTAGGTTGATCCAGTCTCAGAGAGAAACAGGGCCAGGCAGTGGTGGCTCACACCTGTAATCCCAATACTTGGGAGTCACGTGCCTTTAATCCCAGCAATAGGGAGGTGGCAATAGGAGTGATATGACTGGGTGGAGAGAGGACTAGAAGGCAAAAGAGACAGGAGCTCATTGCAGTCTGAGCAGCAGTCAGTCTGAGTATGCAGTCTGAGGACAGGATTGTCCTTTTGGTCTGAGCATTGGTAGAGGTAAGAACTCTAGTGTCTGGCCGCTCTGCTTCTCTGATCTCTCAGTTTTCACCTCTCTATCTGATTCTGAGTTTTTATTTATTTATTTATTTATTGGTTTTTTCTTTTTTGGTTTTTTCGAGACAGGGTTTTTCTGTGGCTTTGGAGCCTGTCCTGGAACTAGCTCTGTAGACCAGGCTGGTCTCGAACTCACAGAGATCCACCTGCCTCTGCCTCCCGAGTGCTGGGATTAAAGGCGTGCGCCACCACCGCCCGGCTCTGAGTTTTTATTAAGAACAATTAGAATTCATGTTGCACTGAGGCAGGCAGATTCTGAGTTTGAGGCCATCCTGGTCTACAGAGTGAGTTGCAGGGCAGCCAAGGCTACACAGAGAAACCCTGCCTCAAAAAACAAAAAACAAACAAAAAAAATGTAGCCTGATAGGTCACCTGTGCTCCAGAGGATGACCCCACGTCCATACATATATGAGTAGCACATTGGGTTTAATGGGTTATTTAAGGGAGGGACCTAAGGGATGGATCCAGAAGTTCTTGGGGGGCAGAGTGGAAGGGTGAATATGATCAAAATAAATTGTATGTGAATATGGAATTCTCAGAAGATTAATAAAAATACTGTATCTTAAAAAGAGGAACATTTGATGAAGGCCTCTCTCTTTTAGATCTGAAATATTTTTTTTTTCTGAAGGAGTCTTCATCTTTAGCTCTTAGATAAGAAATGGTTATCTGAAACATTTACGTACATAAGTCAGAATGAAAAGCCTTCCTAAGCAAGGTGCCAAGTTTGTTTATTTTCCTTTTGTTGCTAATAGATTTTTTTCTCACATACTATATCCTGACGATGGTTTACCTTCCCATCTGGACCCACTCCAATTCTGTCTCTTATTAGAAAATAATAGGTTTCTAAGGTTTATCAATAAAATAAGGTGAAATAAGCTGTAATAAGGTAAAACAAAACCTAACACACTACAGTTGGACAAGACAAGCAAACAGAAGGAAAAGAGAGACCAAGAGAAGGCAGAAGAATCAGAGACCCACTCGTTCACACATCAGGAGTCCCATGAAAACATTAAACTGGAAGCCATAATATATATGCAGAGAACATGGTACAGACCAATGCAGGCACTGTACTTGCTGCCTCAGTCTCTGTGAGTTCATATGTGCGTGGATCCTGTTGATTTAGATAGAGAGCCTTGTTTTCTTGGTGTCCTCCATCCTCTTCCAGAAGTTCCCTGGTCTCCAAGGAGAAGGATTTGATGGAGATATCCATTTAGGGCTAAGGATTCAAAGATCTCTCACTTTCTGTAAGATGTCTGACTGTGGTCTCCGTATTTGTTCCCGTCTGCTGCAGGCAGAAGCTTCCCTGATGCTAAGCAAGACCCTGACCTATGAGTGTGGCAGAATTGCCATTAGGAGTCATTTTATTGCTAGAACAGCTTTACTATAGGTCCCTGGGCCGTCTAGTCTCTGGTTCAGAAGACAAGGTTTTTCCTAATACATGGGCCAGACCCTGTCTTTGCTGGGATTTACTTGCAACTATGATAAAATATATATATAAAATAGTTTTCCATGATCCTTACATAGGCATGAGACTGGAAATTTTCCTTCTCTCTCTGAGCTTATTTGAGCTTATGAAGTCTCTGCTTCCTTCTAGGTGGAGGCTGAGCTGATTGACAAGCTGGACAGCATGGTGTCAGAAGGGAAAGGTGATGAGAGCTACAGGGAACTCTTCAGCCTGCTGTAAGCTGCTCCTTCCCCAAAAGCCCCATGTTGGGAGAAGGGGCAGTGTGGGCCAGTGAAGGGTAGAGACGAGGCCTTCACTGGATAGACTTCAGAGGCTGGGTGCCAGGAGAGACCCAGTTATTTTCTCTGGTGGTGGCAGTAGTCACTCTCTATCTATAAGAAATCAAGTGGGGTTGGGGGTTTAGCTCAGTGGTACTGGGCTCAGTCCTCTGCTCTGGGTGTGTGGGGGTGGTATTAACCTGGTGTTGGTGGCTTTAATCCCAGCACATGGAAGGCAGAGATCTCTGTGAGTTTGAGGCCAAGCCTGGTCTGCAGACCAAGTTTCAGGACAGCCAAGGCTACACACAGA
>NC_022012.1:79725929-79730343 GCF_000317375.1 Microtus ochrogaster | reverse complement strand
AAAAAAAAAAAAAAATGATCTGGCTATACCAAATGATACCAAAGTTCTCTCAGACCTATCATTTTAATAACTTCTTTTTTAAGTTGATAAAGGCCATCAGGCCTCATGAGACATTACTTAGAATTTTGCAGTGAATAAAATGTATTGATATTTTTATTTAAGATTCTGAGTTATTTATATTAGCAGTTACTGCAAAAGTACCATTGGCTATGTCAGATCCATAATATAGACTTAATCATAGAAAATTAGTATGTTTAATTAAAATATAATTGTTTCATAACATAATTTCTGTGTGTACTCTATTAATCTTATCATATCAAAATGTCAAATTTAACAAAATTTATAGGCACTACCAGTAATTTTAAACATTTTAAACTTCAAAAACTTTGTAAGTTGACTTGTAGACTTGATGCTGACAACACACTTGCAAGGGCTGCAACGTGGGGATTGTCCTCCCCTTCTTCTTAGAAGTTGTGAGACTGGGCTCAAGGAAATGCTGGCACAGCTGACCAGCAAAAGGCACTTCTGAAGGGAGGACCAACAGCTACAGTTTCAAGAGGGGAATTCTTTCTGGTCACAATGTCTGCTTTGTTCCTTGATGAGTCATAAGAATTTTATTTGAAATGTCTGATGAAATGTATTCATCTTCCAGTGTATCTCTTTTAACAAGTGTTTCCAGTTGTGGAAGAAAGACATTGAATTCTCTTTGTTGGCTACTAGCAAATGACTTTATTACAAAGAAAAAAGTATAAAAATAGCTCACAATTAACTAATTCCCTCTCCAAATTGTGTTTGTAAACACTTTTAAAGTCAGTTTGAGACCTGATATCTACTGATACCATAGAGCAGCCTTTCATAGTTTTAACTTGGGGTGATGTTTGTAGGTTTTGGGGTGATAAAAATGTATGTAGACTAATTTAGAAAAGATTCAATTAAAGGAGCAAGGTAGTAATCAGCACTTCCCATGCTTGTGTGCTCATAGAGCACCTCTTCCCAATGTCCAGGGAACAGTTAGGAAGTAGTGCAGTGTCCCGTCCACACAAGTTAATGCTAGAGCAATGTAATCACAGAAAGCCTCTCTTTCCTGAGCCTCTGGCCCAGGTTTCTGTTCTGAACAGGGAGCAGTGAATGTAGACAGAAGGTGTAACAGCAGTCAAGCTGTCTGCATCCCCAGGGCTGGTCCCCAGTCCTTGGTCAGCCAACTCAAGATAACTCTTCAGAAGGCAGAAAGAGAAACGTGCTCTTAAGGAATCATAGATAGAGTTGTGTGGGGTGAGATCCAGACCTAAGCTCCTTACTAGAGCAGAGGAAACAATGCAGGTCATCCCCTCCTGGAAGACGCATATGGGATGTCAGCCTACCTTAAAGCCAGGGAGTTTGAGTATTCTTGGACAAACCAAAAGCTGCCTCAGAGTGACAGAAGTATGATGCTATCTGATTTTTTAAATGACCTGTCCATTAAGCTTTTGTCTTTATCACATGTTTTTTGGAAGCTTCCCTTGACCAAGGCGATGACAGAGTATAGCTCCCGAATTTGTTCTCTGTCCCTCATATTGGGCCCCTGAGGCTCGTGGGAATCTTTGATTTATGAGAAGAGGTAGTTTTATGTGTTTACTGAAAATGACTGAGCAATAGACACAGTTATGCATCTCACCATGTCTCTTAGCTCATGTGTTCCTTAGAATAGACCTTACAGCATATGTCTTTCACCTCCGCCTCAGTGATATCTTTAGGAACATGAACAGGGAAATGGGAGATATGTTTATTTGTTGCTGCCAGTTCAATAATATCCTTGTCTTTGCTTTCTGCTGCATGGAGTAGAACCCAGCTGTTTGGGCCCTACCCCAGGTAAGACTACAGTGTGGCAAGTTTCCTGTCTCCAGATGTCTCACAGCCTCCACAGGTTCTTGGCCCTCACTATTGTCACCAGGGAAGGCTCATGAATTATGTTCTCTTCTTCCAACAGCCTTCTGGAGAAGGTTGAACAGGAAACATGGCGTGAGACTGGCATTTCCTTTGTTACCTCAGTCACCCGCCTCATGGAACGCCTTCTGGACTACAGGTATTTTCTTAGTTTGAAACCTTTGTAAACTCTCCTCTAATAAAGTATTCTCTTCTACACGGATATTCACTTGACTTTAAAACTTAAGAGTGCACCGGGGACTGGAGAAATGGCTCAGGAGTTAAGAGTACTTGGTGCTCTTGCAGAAGGCCTGCTTTCAGTTCCCAGTACCCACATGACAACTTATACCTAGCTCTAACTCCAAGTCAACAATATCCAATGCCCACTTCTGCCTTCTGTGAGTACCAGCTACACGCATGATACATGTACATATAGGCAGGCAAAACACTCAGACACATAAAAATACATAAGAATTAAAACAGCAACTGCCAGCCAGGTGGTGCTAATGTACCCTTTTAATCCCTGCACTCAGGAGGCAGAGGCAGGAGGATCTACAGCTTGATCTACAGAATGAGTTCCAGGGCAGCTAGGGCTGTTACACAGAGAAATCCTGCCTTGAAAAAGCAAAACATAACAAAAACAAAAGAACAAAATAAAACCCTGCTAGGTATGGTGGAACATGCCTTTCGCCCAACACTCAAGAGGCAGAGGCAGATAAATATCTGAATTCCAGGCCAGTCTGGTCTACATTGGAGTTTCAGGCAAGGCAGGCCTATATAGTGAGACCTCATCTTTAAAAACAAACAAATGTGAGAACTGGGCATGGTGGTGCACAGCTGTAGTCACAGCGCTGGGGAGGCAGAGGCATGAATTTAAAGCTACCCT
Organism: Microtus ochrogaster; assembly: GCF_000317375.1. Taxonomy (NCBI): domain Eukaryota; kingdom Metazoa; phylum Chordata; class Mammalia; order Rodentia; family Cricetidae; genus Microtus; species Microtus ochrogaster. The sequence continues at coordinate 79,727,555 of NC_022012.1, read as the reverse complement.
GGCCTGCATAGCAAGACCATGTTTTAAAAAAAAAAAAACAAAACAAAAACAAAAACCACTATACTATGTCATAGCATAGGGAGACTGTTCTGGTGCCATGGGTTGTTAGGGATCATCTGACCAGTAGCAGAATACCTCTCCTCAGGTATAAGTTAGAGCTTCTTGAGATCCCCCACAAGATTGATTGTACCGAAAAGGCATCCCAGAGTCATCTGCCATATGCCCTTCCATCTAGAAAAGTCAGAGCTCAGAGTAGTAGACACAGCAAGAAGGGAAGAAAACTGTCTCCAGAGCAAGCTGGGGAGCTGCTGTAGTTCCTCAGCCATTGGGAGATAAACGAGGAAATGTCACCTAGTACCAAAACATGACCAAGGACAATTTTCATTTGCTTCTCCGCGGACTGGGGACACCCTTTTTCTCACACCCATATTCTCTTGTCAAATCTATTCCTGTCCCCTAATCCTAGCCATGGGAACAGATTGGAGGAAATGGTTTGTGAATTCTGGGATCTCTGTTATGTTCAGCCTGAGAATTCATGTGGAATTAGAATTGTTTTGTGAAAGCCTACTTTCCTAGTCCTGTCATGACTGCTGAATTGCTCTAAAGTCTTAATTATGCTCTCAGTAGGTCTTAGATAGTCGATAAGAATATTTTCTGGAAGTCAAAAAGATGAGAATAAATAGGATGATAAAGGGATAAAACCAATCCCAAGCCATAATGCCACAGATGTACAAACCCCTGGATTAAGAAATAGGATGCTCAGACTTTCTCCAGTTACTTCTGAAGAAGAAAGCACTGCCATTCAGAATACTCAGATGTCAGTACATTGACTTCACCATGGAAATGGAATTCCTATCCCAAACATCCCCTCTTTTCTGTAGCACAGGGTTTGTGCAAGCTTCTGTCTATTTTACTAGCACCTTAAAAGGTCAAAGATGGCCTTTGTCAGCCATTTTTAAAGCAAAAGGCTTCCTTCTTACATATCAGGTCCCAGCCTTCTCCTGTACCTGCCATCAGACAGAAAAGAGATATGGGCTAAAGCTTGCTCTCTTTCCTTCCTCCTGCCCCCTCTCTCTCTGGGTTTTTGAGACAAGGTTTCTCTGTGTAGCTTTAGAGCTTCTCCTGGCACTCCCTCTGTAGACCAGGCTGTCCTGGAACTCACAGAGATCTGCCTGCCTCTGCCTCCTGAGTGCTGGGATTAAAGGTGTGTGCCACTACCACCCAGCTATATCTTTCTCTTATTGCAATATTTACTGAAGGTTGTTAATACCATCTATCAGAAAGACCCAAAATCAGTCCCTTAGACTTAAAGACCTTCTTTTAACTGACTGATTTTCTTTCTTTCTTCTATAAACAAATTAAACTCATGGCCAGAACTAATTTCATTCTCCATGTCTTGTCTCAGTATGTTATCTGTAAAACAAGTACACAATCTTTTACATGTCTTCAAACATGAACAGGTCTTTGCCCTATGTCCTTCCAGTCCCCAGTGTTCACACACTGCTTTCCAGCTCCCAAGTATTGCTCCTAGTGAACGTGAAGGAAAACACCATGATTTTTGTGGTGGTTCTATCTACTAAAAAGAAGAAGGAGGAGGAGGAGGGGGAGGAGGAGGAGGAGGAGGAG
>NC_022012.1:79716131-79725829 GCF_000317375.1 Microtus ochrogaster | reverse complement strand
GAAGAAGAAGAAGAAGAAGAAGAAGAAGAAGAAGAAGAAGAAGAAGAAGAAGAAGAAGAAGAAGAAGAAGTAGAAGAAGAAGAGAAAGAAGAAAAAAGAAAGGAAGGAAGGAAGAAAGAAAGAAAGAAAGAAAGAAAGAAAGAAAGAAAGAAAGAAAAAAAGAAAGAAAAACTACCATGTTAGTGTTGTGTATGCATTGCCTCTAATCTCATTTGCATCCCTGAAGGATTACTCTTGCAGTTATGAATGAAAAAGTACACGTGAAAAGTTCTGTTGCCAAACTTGAGCCGAGTTGTAGCTGATTCAAAGGTTGTGCTCTAGATCACCATCCATTTTCTTCTTCATTGATCTCTTCCCTTCAGGTTTCTTTACACTGTCATTTACTTAGAATAACTCCCCAGTCCAAACCATCAGAGAGGCTTTCCCAATCCAAGAGCTCACCCGGCTTTCTGGGTATGCTTCATTTGCCATCTCTCTGACTCAGTTTGACAGAAAAGAGCCAACTCCTTGAATCAGGATACTTAAACTTTCTTCTGGTACTCTGCTTATCTCTGACAGGTACACAGTAAATAATGATCAATCAAATGAGCTTGCAGGGGAGACTATGCCAAAATCAAGATCTTTTAACCCCAGGATTGGGTACAAAGCTGAGAAAGGTCTCACAATACAGTCCTCTTCTGTTGAAGGACTTCCTATTCAAAGGCATTCTACTTTCAGAACTGACCATGCTGATAGTCCAGTAATGCTGCTGTTTTATGTATTGTCCCAAGAGATACCACTTCATATCAGGGTCACATCTGTGTTCTCTCTTTCAGGGACTGCATGAAAGGAGAAGAAACAGAGAACAAGAAGATTGGCTGCACTGTTACCCTAATGGTGAGAGGACACAAGTTCTTCCTCCTTCCTCCTGATGACAAAGCCAGGGTTTTTGCTGGGTGACTGGAGCTTGGAAACGACCTTCAAAGGGGATAGACTCTTGCATCTTAAATATATTTCATTCTCTTACAGAACTTTTACAAATCTGAGATTAACAAAGAGGAAATGTATATCCGATACATCCATAAGCTTTGTGACATGCACTTACAGGCTGAAAACTACACAGGTGAGTCAGAGAAAGGAAAGAACTGTGTCTTCCCATTATGACGGACATGGGGACTATACAGAGAAAGGCTTCAGAATGATATCTGCCAGATCTCAGCAATGCTGGGTCCCTCACTCCTTCTTCCTGACATGTGTCCCATACATGTCCTCTACCGTCTGGGACTGTTCCACTCACCTCTGTTCCTCTCCATGTCTCTGAGGACTCGAGAGTAACTTCCAAATGCTTGTGCAGCAGATTCAGAACATTTGAAGTTCTGTCATTCCTCAGAAATATAAGTTTGCTTATGTCTTAACAAAGCTGAAAGTAACCAAGATTGTAGCAAAGGAATGCCTCCTTAATCCTGGAATTTCTAGAGCTCACTGGTAGATCTGGCTCCTCTGCAACTGCACACCAGCTCTTACACTGAGCTCCCAATACAGAATGTGGACAGCATTAATCTTCTTGACAGGACAGATGTGAGCCTTTCCTTTATGTCTACAGTCTATGCAAAGTGCCTGTCATGATGTGTTTACTGAGAGCATCTCTGAATGAAGAGGAAGGATGCATGCATGGATGTTCTGTGTGATTCCCTTGTACCATAGTCCCCTAAAGAACCATCTTTTCTCCTGTGACCAAGCTCTGTTCTTTTTGTTGTTGCTGTTTTTTTTCTTTCTTTTTTTTATTACTTTAAAAAAAAATATCAATCCAAATTCCCACTCCCTCCCCCTCCTCCCATTCCTCTCCACACACCCTCCCACCCCACCCCCCCTAATCCTAAGAGAGGGTAAGGCACTTTGCCTTGTGGAAAGTCCAAGGCCCACCCCACAGTATTTATGCTGAGCAAGGTATACATCCAGAGAGAATAGGATTCCAAAAAGCCAGCACATGTAGTAGAGACAAATCCCAGTGCCACTGCCAGTGGCCCCTCAGTCTGCCCCAGCCATACAACTGTCAACCACATTCAGAGGGACTAGTTTGATGCTATGCTTGTTCATTCCTAGTCTAGTTGGAGTTGGTGAGCTCCCATTAGCTCAGGCAAACTGTCTCAGTGGATGCACCCCTCATGGGTGCTACCCATGCCTTGCTCTGATATTCTTGCTCAGCTCTTCCTGGGCCCACAGAGGAAACCCTATGCTGTCTATCCCTGCAGAGGCTGCATTCACCCTGCTTCTTTACTGTGAGCTACTGCAATGGGAAGATAGGCCACTACGGGAGTTCCTACACTACCCATCCCAGACTGAGTGGCAGCGGAAAGAGGGACTGTGTAGGAAGATCATCCACTACTTCAACAAAGGCAAGGTAATTGTCAGAAAGCAAGCCCTTCAGCCCCTCAATTTCTGCTGTACTGTGTGACATCTTTGTGATAGCTGAGGTTGGCGATAGGTATCTAAGTTCATCATGTATAAGTTTGAATTAGTATTTGGAATCTGAGAAGAATAAACTAAATTAAATATCATGTAAAGTAATGTTTCTAAGTACCCAAGAGAAAGAAAATACAGTAATAATTGAGAGGAAGATGAAAGTATAGTTCAGTAGTAAAGAACTTACCCAGCTTTCATAGGGTCCTGGTGGGTTCAGTCCTCAGCACCACAAAAAGAAAAAAAGGAAGGCAATGAACAGTTGCTTAGAATGAAGTTCACTGCAGCCTTCTTCAGGCACCTGTTAGATGGGCCTCTTGCTGTAACAGGAACTGCATCACAGGAACAATATATATTCTCCAAGTAGGCAAAGATCATCTGAAGCCTAAAGTTATAGTCTTTTCATAAAAGAAAAGTACTGGGCCTACTGCCAGATCTTTGACAGCTCCTTTCTGCCTGATTGCCATAATTTTTTTTAACTCAATTGATCCCTATTCAAGGGTTCATAATCCCTTTATTAACTTATTAAAGAAGTACTGAATAGCTGTCATACCTGCTATTGTTCTAGCATCTGAAAATAAAGTACATAAGCATAGCTTTCTCCCTTATGTAGTTTATCTTCTAATATAGACTAATAAATACAACAAAAAAAGTAAATATATTTTTAAGAGATAACATAAAACAGCAGACCAAAATATACTAAGAAGTACCTCTTCTAAAAGCAGTCAAGAGAGGCATAGAAGCTGTTGGCAGCGGCTGCTTGTTCATAAGAGAGGCATAGAAGCTGTTGGCAGCGGCTGCTTGTTCATTTCCTGGATGCTCAGACCTGAAGTAACCACACAGAAACTGTATTATTATAATACTGTTTGGCCTATTAGCTCATGCTTTCTACTGGCTAGCTCTTATATCTTAAATTAACCATTTCTATTAATCTGTGTATCACCATGTGGTTGTGGCCTACTGGTAAGATTCTGTCTGGCATCTGGCATCTGTCTCTTGCAGCAGCTACATGGCATTTCCCTGACTCTGCCTACTCTCTCCTCCTCTATCTGCATGGAATGCCCACCTTGCCCTATTCTGTGCTGCAATTGGCCCAAAGCAGATTTTTTATTAACTAATGGTATTCACAGCATACAGAGGGGAATCCCACATCAAGAAGATAAGACATTTGAGCAAAAACTAGAAAGCTCTGCATGAGCTAGAAAACAACAGTGTTGTGTGTTAATCTATATAAATTGGTTTTGAAGATTGTGTTCCTTTTAATACATGAGTTGGAGCTAGCCTTTTATTTTAGTCTTTCATATGTTCAGTGTGGACGTAACCTAGAATGCCTGAGGTGCTGAAGCCCTGTTCCTCTCTTTTATCCAGAGCTGGGAGTTTGGAATCCCTCTGTGTAGAGAGCTGGCATGTCAGTATGAGAGCCTCTATGATTATCAGAGCCTCAGCTGGATTCGGGTAAGCTTTGTCTCTTCCACTGTATGACTGACCAAAGACTCCTGGGCTTCTGGCATCAATTTTTAAGTAATGCCCATGGACAGAGACTAGATTTCTTCCCTTAAGATACTTACTGTCTGACTGGAGAACAAAAACACATACATGATAGGTAGCTTTATTATCTGAACCCTAAAAGCTACTTGTATTCAGGGAAAGAAGGAGACATGATAGAATAGTGATTTCTGTGTGTGTGTGTGTGTGTGTGTGTGTGTGTGTGTGTGTGTGTGTGTGTACGTGCACGTGCGTGCATATGTGCATGTGTACAACCTAGTTTCATGAAGAAGTTTTTCATGAACTCTTTTTGTTCAGTGATATATAAAATTTTTTAATTTATTATTTGTGAGTGTGCATGATATAAGGTAGGCATGCATGATGTGTGGAATGAGGTGACTACTTTGTGGGGTTCATTCTTTCCTTTATCTTTACATGGGTTCTGGAGAGCAAACTCAGATCACCAGGCTTGTGCTGCCAGCAAATGCTTTCATAGCTCACCAGCACCTAATACTGTAAGAACTTTCCCTACTGCATCTTGTAATTATTTAAGCACTTTGTCCTTGCTCCCTTCTTTAGAGCAAAATATTTAAAAATCACATCAAATGTCCCATGGATTTTGAAAGTCTTTGTAAAGTCTTCACTTATTGTCAGTGCTATCTTCTAAATCACAATATGTTCTTATTTCATCATCAGAGAAAAAATAGTGGTTTCAGAGTATCATCTACTACACCCCTGTCTGTGGCTAAGGCATTTGAGCTAAGACCAGAAATCTCTGGTCTAGATTAGAATTTGGGCATGATTCTCTAAAGTAGCTTTTTGGCTGATGTTTGAGGGCTACTGACTAAAGATGCTTAAATTTGAAGCTAGAATAGCCATACTGAAAAACTTGCTGACTTTGTAATGTTAAACATGAATATTAGTTATCTTTTCAAATTTAAAATCTCCTAAATTGGAACCAACATCAATGATGTTCGCAATTAAGGCTTCCTAACTGTGGTTAATAGTATCTTAATTCCAGTGAATAAGAGTGGATGCAGATGGACTGACATGCAGTGGTAGTGAGAGTTGCTGGTAGACAGCTCCCAGCAGCCCTAGTCAAGGATCAGATGGTGTAGCAAGTGTCAGTCAAATCATGTTAAATATTTACCTCTCAAGTTCAGGCCTCAGATCTCCATGGATCTGGGTCCATGCCCAGGGAAACTATGGAGAGCAACCTCACAGGGGTGCAGTAGGCAGGCTTGTAGATGACAGTGAAGAAGGACAGAGGGCTTTCCTCCTCGATGATGCAGTTCCCCAGAGAGGCTGCTAGTATCTGTATCTAGGGGTTTACTTCCTTGTTTCCTAGATTGAATTACCATGACCTGTCTCTAGCAGACAATGTCTAGTTGAACCTAGGAGAACTTGCTTTGGATAACAACCACACCTTTATTGTTAACAGAAAATGGAGGCCAGCTACTATGACAATATTATAGAGCAGCAACGCCTGGAGCCTGAGTTCTTCCGGGTTGGCTTTTATGGCAGGAAGTTTCCTTTCTTTCTTCGGGTAAGTCCATTCAAGTGGTCACAATAATTTTAAGTGTGTGTGATGGGGGTAGTGGTGATGGTGGGTAGGTAGTATATTCTTTGTTGGTATATACACATGTTCACACATGCATACTAAGGTCAGAGGTAGATGTCAGGTGTCTTTCCTCCATCACCTTCCACTTTATTTTTTTAAGATTTATATGTATTATTATTATTATTATTTTAGTTTTTCAAGACAGGATTTCTCTGTGGTTTTGGAGCCTGTCCTGAAGGAAGCTCTTGTAGACCAGGCTGGCCTCAAACTCACAGCCTGTCTCTGCTTCCGGAGTACTGGGGTTAATATATGTATTATTTTTAAGAAAGAGAGAGGGGGAGGGAGAGAAGGAGAGAGTATGTATATAAGAGTGCACATGCCTGCAGAGCCTAGAAGAGGTCATTATAACACTGTGTGACTGGAGTTACAGAGAGTTGTGAGCTTTCTGATGTGTGTGCTAGAAAATTAACTCAGATCCTCTGCAAAAGTAGTAGGTGCTCTTAACTGTTAAGATATTTCTCTACCTTCTTCACTTTTGAAAGCCTGAAGCTCATTAATCCCATTAGGCTGTGTGGCCAATGAACTTCATGAATCTATCAACCTTCACATTACTGGTGCTAAGGTTAGATGTGCATACCTCCATGACCAGCTTTTTACGTAGATTCTGGGGATCCAAGCTTAAGTCCTCATTCTTGCACTACAGGTACCAACTAAACCATCTCCATAGCCCACAAGTACATTTATATTATGCCTGTAATTCACTTAACACCTGTATACTCGCCTTTCAATTTCCTGTATTTTACTGACTACTTCTTTCCAAAGAACTGATCAGTTAATCAAAAATATTTGCCTCATTTAACAGTACGGTCAGCTTCAATTCTATCTTAGATTTATTTTTTTTATATTTATTTATTTATTATGCATACCATATTCTGTCTCTGTATTCCTGCAGGCCAGAAGAGGGCACCAGACCTCTTTACAGATGGTTGTGAGCCACAATGTGGTTGCTGGGAATTGAACTCAGGACCTTTGGAAGAGCAGGCAATGCTCTTAACCACTGAGCCATCTCTCCAGCCCCTTCAATTCTATCTTAATCTGCAGTATTATTCTGTGTTTACTAGGAATGTGTCAGGAAGTGACTAGTGCCTAAAGACTCCTAGAGAGGGACTTTCCAACTTCTGCCTCCAGTGCTTGGAACCTCACTGCAACTCATCTTAGCCAATAGCATTAGTGGAGCCCTGATCTTAACAGTAGGCAAATCTCTTGGGTGTTTGTCTAAAATGGTGTGGGTTTTTTTTCCCCTTTGAATGCACTGTAATTCATATAGGCGGGATGAAGAATTGTCGTTGACAGACACTTAGTTCTCAGGTCTCTGTGAGAGTTCTAAGATCTAAATTTAGCTACAAAAGACTAAGAAGCCATTTCCATGACACAAGATAACAACAGCAACTTCTCTCTTTCAATGGGAGAAAAATGTCCAAATTAATGATCTAGAATGTACACTCACAGTACAGAAGGATAACTTGTGCATACATCTGGTGACAGTAGGTAAGCCATTGTGAAGTAAAGGGCAGAATTTCATCTTTATTTACAATTCACTGCAATATATGACGTTATGCATAGAAATAAGAAACTCATTCAAGGGTCAGGCTTCATATACTATGTATAGTTTGGAACTACTGTTCAAATACAGTTTAATTTTTTTAATGCTACAGTAACAAACCACATTATAAGAGAATTGTTAAGGCAAGAATCATGACGCACAACTGTAAACCCAGCATTTTGAAAATGGAGGCAGGAAGATTGTAAGTTTCAGGCCAGCCTGCACTACACAGACCTCATCTCCAAAAAAAAAAACAAATGTTGTGTTAAAGGAATAATAGGAAAAACTTAGGTTAAATATCATATATAATACAGTAGGCAACTTAATATCTCAGCTGTAATATTTAAGTTTAAGGTGTTAGTAGTACTATCCTGAATTTGGAAAGTAAAGCATTCAGAAGTAGTTTCTGACACACTTTGAGCCTCTTTTTGTTTGGTTTTGATTTTTGAGATAGGGTCTCACATTATCCAACCTGGTTTTGAACTAGTTATGTAGCTGAGACTGCCTTTGAACTCCTCCTGGTCATCCTGCTTCTACCTTCTGAGTGCTGAGAACCTGATCTTGTGCAATGCAAACCAAACCCAAGACTTTGTTCATGCTAGGCAAGTGCTCTATTAACTGAGCTGTATCCCCAGATCTTGGACTTATTCTACTCAAGAAATATTTCTCAATTAAGCTTGATAACATCTTGTTCATAAACTTATTTTATGACTTTAAAGAGCCTCAGTCTTGTCTAAGCCTCCATATATTTTTAAATCACTATACCAAGTTTCTCTGTAGGCTGAAAGATAATTGGAATAATTCAGAATAATGAGTATGTTTTGAGAATCTTTCACAGTTAAAAAAATTCCTTAGTTAGTCTATTGAGGCACAGTAAGTGGAGCATCCAATCTGTGCAATCCTTCCACCACTCATATGGTCACAGCCTAGACAGTTTCCTTTTGTATCTTAAACTCTGCCTTATAGAGAATACCAATGAAAAATGAGACTAATCCATAATATATAAATTTTGTTCCTGGTCCTGACAGCCATCTGTGATGCTCAACATTGTTCCTGTCGCTTCCTTCTGAACGTTATTGGTTTAGGGTTAGCAAGCTGAGAAATATGGCAGGTAGTCCTGCATCTACCATAAGTTAAGTCTGTTCCAGAAACAATGGTTTCATAGCTTTTAGCATGGGAGTTAGAGTTTGAAATTCAACAAATCCTAGAAGCTTCCTAAGTGAAAACACAACTCCTGTATGCATGGCCATTTCATTGTTTGGAAACATCCCAGCAAAGGCTTCTGCTTCTGGTTCTTCATGATGCAGAAGATGAAGTAAAAGTAGGAAAAATGTGTTCAATAGCATCTAATGGGTCTGAAGGATTCTTAAAGGGACAAGTATTTGAAGGTGTCCAGGTAGGATTATACCAATCCCACAGATGAAATAGTGTATCAGAAACTGCAGCAAACTAATAGTGGATCAAACACAATTGGTAAGCGTGTCTAAGAGAACTAAACCACCACCTGCAACATTTTCTACAGTCCATATATAGCTGGTTACTAATGTGAGCCTGGAAAAATGCCACAGCATTGGTCTCTTCTGATTTCCCATAAGCAGTGCTAGCACCCAAACAGATTCAAACAGAAAGGGACTGTAATCAGTTCTGCTCAAGAAGGACACAAATTTTGAAATCAGCCCTTCCTAGATTATGTTGCCATGGGGACTTTTCCCTAGAAAGCAATTTCCTAGCAGCTTCAGTATCTTAGAGCAGACTTCCCAAATTGTTGCTGTTTATATCTTTGATAGTGTCATCAGCAGAGCAATTCACAGAGCCCAGACTGCTGTAGTTTTCCTTCAGGGGAAAAACATGCCAACATCAGGAAACAAGCTTATAATCTCCTTTACAGCACCTGGTTGTCTTCCCTAGCTTTCTCTTCTCCATAGTAACTTCTGTTCAGTTCCATTCATTCCTGTACTGTCATTTTCTAGGGAATCCGCATTCACTTTGGTAGTCTGGGAATGAGAGACAAAGTGGGGAATGCGTAAGGGGTTGAACCTTCCATGGGAAGTGGTGTAGAAGTCAGGCTGTTGCTAAAGTGGGTATGTGACTATTTATTTATTCAAGTGCAAACCATATGATCCAGTAGTTATCCTGTCTCTAGGCTGTATTTCTCAAATGACTTAAGTAAAGCTGTCCCTTTGAATGAGCACTGGCGCTGCAATGCACTAAAACTGCTCTGATTGCCCCCAGTTCCAGTATCTTAGTAAAGTTCTATGTCCACAAACTTCAGCCAACAGATGGGAAAGATCACTAAACTTCTTTAAAATATTTAAGATCTCCTTGGGAAAATTGCTTTAACCAGTGAGCACTAACAAGTTTAATATAATAGCAAAAGTGTGCTGGTTCCCTAAGAGTTGGAGGACAGGAAGCGACCCATCATACTAACAGATTCCAGGACATCTATACTTCAGATGTAAAGCAGGTCAGCTTTCACTTTTTCTAGGAAGTACTCATTCTTAGATAAAAGTCTATATATACAGGGGCTGGAGAGATGGCTCAGTGGTTAAGAGCATTGCCTGCTCTTCCAAAGGTCCTGAGTTCAATTCCCAGCAACCACATGGTGGCTCA
>NC_022012.1:79706230-79715996 GCF_000317375.1 Microtus ochrogaster | reverse complement strand
TATATATATATTACCTGTTTTGGTAATAAAAGAGGGACAGCAAACTCTTTCTGCTTAATAATTATTTCTATGAAGGTTCCAAGTCTGTTCCAAAGAGAAATTTTTTGAGGACTGACTAGGTTTTCTTAACATATAATTACCATTCAGGGCAGGCATTTCAGAAGATCCTCTAATAGTCTGGTGTGGTGATTTATGCTTACTTGGAACCTCAGGCAGGCAAATTGCAAGTGCAAGGCCAACCTGAGCTACATAGCAATCACCCAAAGTCTCGTTTGCAATGTTGAGGCAACCAACTTTGGCTAAGGCCTAACATAACACACCATTTTTAAAGGCAAGGAACCTTTTAGAACTATCTTACCCTGTCTTGGCAAGATAAGACAATCCTGTTTTTACCCATTTATGGATACTCTGTATCTCTGTCAGTAGTGGACGTATGGTTTTTTTTTTTTTTTTGCCCAAAGGCCAGTTCTGTCAAGAAGAAGACAAGCTCCAAGTGGGGTGTCTTTGGTGCTCAATGTTCTCTCGGGAGTAGAGCAGTGTTGCCAGGAGGGATTGTGTCTCATTAGCATGGAACTCTAGGTTAGATTAAAGGCCATTTTTTACAGCTCTTCAAAGAGGTTGAAGATTATACTATCTATATTAAATATATTCTCTATGTATCTAAAGAACCTTATTAGCCTAAATATAAATATGACAAACATATAAATAATGTAATTTTTAATACCTAGCTAACTTGAAGACTAAGAGAATAAACAACTGTGCAATAAATGAGGACAATGACCTTCAAATGTAAACAGTGTATATTATTACATAAATAATATCAGAGGTAGAAATGTACACTGTAATATGGTAAATATATGTATATATATCAATACAATATATATAAATACATAACAAATGTTTTAAACAGAGGTAGAAGCATACTCACATACAATATTTAATGTACTTTAACTTTTGTATCAATATACAAGAATCAATACCAATATAATTTTCTAAAAACAATAACTCACAAATACCAATATTCCATCACCAATTAATCTCCCTTTTTTAATATAATAGATTCAGCTTTTAATAAACAGAAGAAAAAACTTACAAACCCAGGGTTCCAGCCATCCAGGAGCACAGAAAACAAAAGAAAATGAGGCAAACACACCTGGATGTTTTGTCTGCTTTTCTGTGGCCCCAGGGGGACACACCCTAAAGTTCCCCATCACTAGGATCTGAGCTCTGTTCCTCGTGGTTGTGCAGCAAGAGCTCTTAAACCATTGAACCATCTTTCCAGCCCTCCTCCTAGTAGATTTGATTGGGGCTTCTGGCTATTCATACATGACCAGCTGTGAGGTAGATAGAGCAATAGGAGTTAAGAGTGTCTTATTTACAAGGAAACTTTAGCCCATAAAGAGAAAAACTAAGACCTAACCCAAACCAAATGTGTGCACGTCTGTAACCCCAGAATTCAGGAGGCTGGGGCAGGAGGATCACCTACAGTTCAAGGCTAATCTGGACTGTATATTGAGACTAAGAAAGGTAAGGAATGAGAGAAAGATTGGCATTTGTTCTACTTATAGAGAGAATGATATCAATTTTTTCTGCTGACATGTTTGCAAAGAAATTTGGTGCCAAAAGGATTTATCAAGTTTAATAAGCAATAGATATCAATAGTACAATGTTTAGCTACACATGATCACTCCCAATTTAAAATTTTCAACACTCGTGGCATTCACTTTTTAACACACACTTGCTAGTCTCCCCAGCCACCTTCTCACCAGTTCTACAAACATACATTATTTCAATCTATGCTTTCTCATAGTTTGGCTGTTACCATATGCAGTTTGCTTGTTCCCACTCTTGTATAGCAGACCAACCAAGTGGGCCTTTCAGGGCTTTTAAAAAATTTTACCAGCCGGGCGGTGGTGGCGCACGCCTTTAATCCCAGCACTTGGGAGGCAGAGGCAGGCAGATCTCTGTGAGTTCGAGACCAGCCTGGTCTACAAGAGCTAGTTCCAGGACAGGCTCCAAAACCACAGAGAAACCCTGTCTCGAAAACCCAAAAATAAATAAATTAATTAATTAGTTAATTAATTAATTTATCTTTCCCAAGTAGAGTATCCCTCCTTCCCCCAAGTTTTATATATTCTCCCTAAGACTGCAACACCACAGAACAACCATCTCCTCATCTGTCCCTCTCCCTTCTCAACTGTAATTTCTCTTAAGACAGGGACTGAGTACTGTGCCCTGTACCTGTCCCTAGGAACAAAGGAGGTTCCTAGAGTATATTTATGCATGAAAACTGCTGCTATGTAGAAATGGAGTCAGGCACATGCAAGGCATAGAATGTACTTTCATGTTTTTGGCAGAACAAAGAATATGTGTGCCGTGGTCATGACTACGAGAGGCTGGAAGCCTTCCAGCAGAGGATGCTCAGTGAGTTCCCACAGGCCGTTGCTATGCAGCACCCCAACCATCCTGATGATGCCATCCTACAGTGTGATGCTCAGTGTATCTTTTGAAACTTGGTAGAGTGGGAAAGGCCGGGATCCTGAGATGTAAGTCCCACCACCAACCATTCCTCTACCTTGTGGCTGGCCTTCTATTTTTATTTAGGTTACCTGTCATCCCAAATCTAGGTGTAGCTTTACCATTAAACCCACATTTAGCAAGACACTCAGTCCTCCTAAGAAGCAGTCGCATGCCATTAACCATGGATGACCTCATAAGTTATAAGCTGAGCTTCAGGGACTGATGATGGTCAGGCTAGTTACCCTCATGAGTTTAGTCTCTACCCTGGACTCTACAGAGCCGGGCCAATCACTGAATAAGGCGATTATGGTCCCAACAGGGCTCTTGGCATGGGCTTACCACCTATGATGCAACCTGCTCTACTTTCCTGTGCAGTTTTTGTCCCTTGTCTTTGTTAAGTTGCCCGTAGCAGAGTGCCATGGAGGAGAGGGAAGTAAAGAATGCCTATGACTTGATGGCATTTGGAAGTTTCAGTGTAAATACTGGTCCACCCCTCACTGCCCACTTTCCACAGATTTGTTGAAAGTTATATGCTCGTCATCACGAGGCAGACTTGTTCCAGAGAGTAAACGGCATGTAGACACCCATTCATGTTCTCTTCACAAAGACCTCAGGCAGAATTTTAATTGAAAGGTTGTTTTGACTGGGCCTGTTGACATATGCCTGTAATCCCAGTAAGATACCAAGTTTAAGACATGTCAAAGCTACAGGGTGAATTTAACGTTAACCTGGGTAGTTTAGTGAGACCCTGGGTCAGAATGCAAAAGGGACTAGAGATACAGCCCATTGGATAAGGTTATCATTCCCATCCCAAAGCCTTGGTCATAAGCCCTAATGCCACAAATAAATAAATGAAAGAAAGAAAGAAAGAAAGAAAGAAAGAAAGAAAGAAAGAAAGAAAGAAAGAAAGAAAGAAAGGGAAAGAACTGAAAAAAACAAAAATAAAGGAAACAAAAAGACCGTTTTATATAAAATCCATTTAGATACTATGGGCAGACCCAGATACTTATTTCTGTGGTGTGGATATTGTACATCCTGTTTGTTTAATCACTCTCTTAAAGGGGCAGTGCAGGACACTTGCTACCTCACCTTGGCTGAATGCTCATGACATTCTCTGTTGTAGCAGGAGGGAAGGGGGAGGGAGGGAGGTCTGTCTAACTGCTTAGGTCTGACGGATCCTGCTGCCTCCACCACAACTTCCAGGAAGGAACAAAGGCAGCGTGCACTTCATCACAGAGAGGACAAGAGGCTGCCACTTCAGTTGTTTTCTCTGCCAAGTCTAGATTTCTCCTTCACTTCGTGTCCAGATTTACAGATCTATGCAGTGACACCTATTCCAGATTATGTGGATGTTCTACACATGGATAGAGTACCTGATCGTGTCAAGAGCTTTTACCGTGTCAACAATGTGAGGAAATTCCGGTATGACAGACCTTTCCACAAAGGCCCCAAGGACAAAGAGAATGAATTCAAGGTAAACAGTACAGGAAGTGGATGCAGAGCACATAGCAAATCTGGGGCAAGCCCTGCTTCTCAGGAACAGTCGCCTTTGCACCCTCCCATCAGGACTAACTCCGTGCCCTTGTCTGTGCCCTCCCTGCAGAGCCTGTGGATTGAGCGCACCACACTGACACTGACCCACAGCTTGCCTGGCATTTCTCGGTGGTTTGAAGTGGAAAGGAGGGAACTGGTAAGTTATGCCTCACAAGGCTTAAACTTTCTTGCTACTCCTCAGCCCATCTCTAGGGAGCTTTCTCTAAGGACTAAAGAAAGAACAAACTTTAGCACCTACCTGGCCTCAGTTCCCTAAGGCCAATCCTATGCCAGAAGCTTTGATAGCTTCTCATCTAGACCACAGGACACTCCTAAATATCAGGTATTTTTCAGTTTACAAATGAAAAAAATAAATAAATAAATTCTGATATTCTAGAAGCCAGAAATCCATGACTGCAGAACTAACCCTCCTCACTATTCTCTGTACTTCCTTAAGTCAGAAAAGTGAAAACACTATGAAGTCTTCTGTCCACAGGAAGGAGGATTGGCATCACAGGTTATCATCGCTCTGTTCTCAGGGTATGAGGAGCAGTTCTCATTCCTGAGAGGACTCTATGTGTGTGCCCACAGGTGGAGGTGAGTCCTCTGGAGAATGCCATCCAAGTAGTCGAGAATAAGAATCAGGAGCTGCGAGCTCTGATCAGCCAGTATCAACACAAACAAGTGCATGGCAACATCAATCTGCTCAGCATGTGCCTGAATGGTGTCATTGATGCAGCTGTCAATGGAGGCATTGCACGCTACCAGGAGGTAAGGTGGAGGCCTTGACCAAACTTAGCCAGTCAGCCTGGCTAAGAATACAGTTCACAGGCTCCTCTCCCGAAAGTTATACCCTCTTCTGGACAAGGTGGTTCTGAGATCAAAGTTGTAAACTCTTAGCCACTCTCCATTTCTGTAGCACATATCTCTGGCTTCCCCCCACCACAGTCTCTGTCAGATGGATAACTCATCTGATTATAAAGTAGCTTCCTGGGGTCCTTAAGAAACCCAGTCTTGCTGAGCAGTGGTGGCACACACCTTTAATCCCAGCACTTGGGAGGCAGAGGCAGGCAGATCTCTATGAGTTCGAGGCTAGCCTGGTCTACAAGAGCTAGTTTCGGGACAGGCTCCAAAAGCTACAGAGAAACCCTGTCTTGAAAAACCAAAGGAAAAAAAAAAAAAAGAAACCCAGTCTTTCATGGAGACAGGCTACCTAAGAAACTGGTGCACATAGCACGAATAATAAAAACCCAGAGACAGATATTGAGCTTCAACCTGAAGATCAGAAATGAGTTCCTATCTCACCCCAGCTTATATTCTTCTCTACTGCTGGGATTAAAGGCGTGCATCACTACCACCAGGTTTCTATGGCGAACTAGTGTGGCTACTAGGATTAAAGGTGTGTGCCACCAATGTCCGGTCTGTACAGCTGATCAGTGTGACTGTTTTACTCTCTGATCTTCAGGCAAGCTTTACTTATTAAAATGCAAATAAAATATCACCACAGGTGCACAGTCTCAGGATACCGGCTCTGCCCGGCATAGTCATGCCATCCAAGCTTTGTGAGAAACCAGAGCTAGCATCCAGCCTCAGATTAGGCCACCTCTAGTCTTTTCCAGGCACAGAAAATACACAATTCCTGACTGTTAGGTGTTCAACCAGGTCAAGCTGGAGTTGCTGAAGAACACCTATGAGGAAGCAACCTGGCTGCCTTTTAAGGGCTCGATCTAAGACTAGGACGGGTTTTTATTACCTGAACTTTCTTTTTACAGGCCTTCTTCGATAAAGATTACATCTCCAAGCACCCAGGAGATGCTGAGAAGATTGCCCAGCTCAAAGAGCTAATGCAGGAACAGGTATGGCTTGTAGGACTTAGAATGTCCAAAACCAGTGGGGAAAGTTACATACTACAAAATGACACAGTTCTCAGAGGTTGCTTCCTGCTAAACATAAAGGCCTTATTTGACAATTCTCATAGGTCCATGTTCTTGGAGTTGGGCTGGCAGTCCATGAGAAGTTTGTGCATCCAGAAATGCGGCCTCTGCATAAGAAGCTGATTGATCAGTTCCAGATGATGAGGGCCAGTCTGTACCATGTAAGCTGATCCCATGTCTGCCCACTAGAACCAACTTTCACTTTCTCTACACCCATACCACAGTCAAAAAAAAAAAAAGTAAGAAGGAAGTGGGGAAAGGTGGGAGAGAAGCTGTTCCTGTCACAAGGGGGTGGGAGGTGGGGATGGTGGGTACTATATCCAAAGCCAGGTGCTCAATATCTTCTCATTGGTTCACTCACTCCCAAAGAAAGAGTCAGACTCACGGCAAAGAACATTTTTCTAGGCTCTGTGCTACTAGAGCTTTCCGCATGCAGAAAGGGCTCATAGGCAGGAATTTCTTTGGAGATATTTTTCTTGCCAAGAACCTCAAGAATAAATGTATGGCCTGAACTGGTCCTCTTGTCATCTCTGTTCTTTTCTCTCCTTACCCATTTTCTTCCCCCTTTCTCTCATTCCTTCTCCCTGTCCACCTTCTTGCCTTTTCTTCCCCTCTAACTTTATTTTTCCCTTCTCAATTTCCTTTGTAATGTCTTATGATCCAGGATCACATCTAAGAAAGTATTTGGCACCAAGTACTTTCATTCTGACTTCTGTTAAGGGTGTCAGGCAGGTATCATACCAGTCCCCAGATTATCTACTTAAGTTTGACCTGGCTCTTCACCTTCCATAGCAGATTTGGCCCAAGAACTAATGCACACGGGCAGGACCTGTATTCCAGGATCAGTTTTCCCTGGCATAGAATGATGGCTGGTTGGAGATGAGATTCAGGTAGCACTGAGTGCCCAGACCCCTATTCACATCCAATTTTAACCACAAGGCTGACCCTAAATTATTTCTAACTTTCTGTTAAATGTCTTGGCTCCCAGACCTCAGTGGCCATGAGCCAAAATACCCACCAAGCTACCTGTGAGGCTCTCTTCTCATTTTACTGAGGGCCACCAGGTATAAGTATTAGGGAAACAAAGAAATAGAGCTGTCATAGAGAAGTTTCCTCTTTAGAGATGACATAAAGGCAGGACTCAGTGAGCTGTCCCTCTTGGAACTGGCCTGCTTTGTTCTTGTGTGCTACAGGTTGTAGTTCTCCTAGTCTTTCCAGATTTCCAGTCCAGGCCTCAGCCAATTCATTGCAAGAGTGGACAGCGTGGTGTGGTTATGCCCGCCTTTAATCCCATCACTTGGGAGGCAGAGGCAGGCGGATCTCTGTGAGTTCAAGGCCAGCCCAGTCTATCAGAGAAACCCTGTCTCAAAAAACAAAAAAAGTGGACAGCATGAAAAGCAAAATAGAAAAAGCCGCTCATTACAGTTTTAGAGACTGGCCCACTTTGCAGAGAAATTTCTATAGCTTACAAAATTTCTGCTTCTTGGTAGGGTTCCCCCATGGCCTTCCATGGAATTTATTTAGAACATAAATATTTTTCCTTTAAAACTAAGATCACTGGCTAGTAAAGAACTTGAGTAGCATCACTGAATCTGATGGAGATTCCACCTCATTAGCATAGGTGGTCTCTGCTCTATGCAGAGTTCCCATCCCATCTCGTAGCCCAGACAGTGTAGAGCCTGGCACCAGGGGGTTTCCTGCCACATCTCTGCAGTCAGATCACTGCAACAAAAGCACCAAGTGCTTGCCCATAAACTTGAAGGCCCCTATTGTGCACATTGCAGAAACACACTGTAACATGATACCTGCTTGGGAAGAAGAACCTGGAAAATGTGCCTGCCACTTTAAGTCTAGCTCAGAAACATATTCTGTAGACAAGAGTTTTTGTCCATCATATATTAGAAAGATCTTGAGAAAACCTGAATAAAGTTATGCTCTTAAAATTCCTCATTGTCATAGGGTAGTGGCAGTGCACACCTTTAATCCCAGCACTTGAGAGGCAGAGGCAGGCAGATCTCTGAGTTTGAGGCCAGCCTGGTCTACATAGTGAGTTCTCAAACAGCCAGGGCTACACAGAGAAACCCTATCTCAAAAAAAAAAGCAACAACAACAAAATTTCTTCATTGTCACAGAGACAAAGATCAGTATGCTTTCTATTACCCAGTGGGAAATTAAATTAGTAGTTTCTGCTAAGAAGTCTACATACTTAGTAAGAATTTAATTATGCTAAAGGTAGAACTGCTGTTTTCAATTACTTACATCAGGATATTGTTTCCTATTTCCCTAGAGGCTGTGTCACAGGCAACTTAACTCAGGTCACTAAGAGCTGAGCCATTCAGCGATCCAATAAAACCCAGCACCAGTTCTTATGTGAGAGTTTGCACTGACTGACAGCCGATAAGTCTTCCTCTCCTCCTTCCCAGTCTCTGTTCTGCTTACTGTGAAGTCAGGAAGCCTGTTAACACTCTCCTATGAACTCAGATTCACTTCAGCCTATTCCAGATGTGTCTCTCAGTGGAATTTTACCTGGGACTCCATAGCATCTGGTCTAGGTTCCAGTATGCTTGCAGGAGTATTTAGTAATGAAGATGTGATTGTCTAGAAAAAACCAGAAGTATATCACATGATTTTGTTTTTTCTTTGTTCATTTGTTTTACATTTTTTACCGTCAACTCATCTCTCCTACTCCTTGTCTGTTCGTTGCTCTCTATGAACAAGTATTCATTTCTCAACAGGAGTTTCCAGGTTTGGATAAGCTAAGTCCTGCATGTTCAGGCACCAGCACCCCGCGGGGAAATGTTCTGGCATCCCATAGCCCCATGAGCCCTGAGAACATCAAGATGACCCACAGGCACAGGTATGGCATTAGGGCTGTGGAAGGTTTCCTCCAGAGAGATAGGTCTGCAGGATAAACATGAGAGAAAAGACCAGCAGAGAGTACTTGTGTGTGCTCACATGCCCTTTTATCCCCTAGGCCCTAGCCTTGCCTCAAGCAGCTCCTACACTGGTCAGTCAGTGGCATTTCACCTGCATCTAATTAATCACTGTCCTATGTAACAGAAGGGGAGGGGAGATTGGGATAAGTCGTGAAGGACAGACAAAGGTTTGCTAGGCAGTAAAGAGTCCACGTTAGAAGAGTGATGGGACAAGATCCGGGCAAAGAACTTACACATGTATGATGTGAACAAGAAAACCTAGCCAGTCCTGTGAATAGAGATAAGAGGCAGGGTACAGGACTACAGCATGGAAGGGGGCAGGGCCAGCTCGGTAGTGTTCATATGTGCCTTTGGACATGAGCCCAAAGAGAATGAAAATCGTTGATTGTTTTTAAGGAAGCTAATAATATTGGTGGTATGGGCATTAAGTAATGACTGCTCAAAATTCAAGAATTCTGAGCTGAGCAGGCATAAGTGGGAATGCTCAAAGCCTTTAGGACAGGAAAGCCAGGTTTAGGAAAGGAAGCCAGTACAAGGAGTCTCTCACTAAGATTTCTTTTCCAACACGATCAGCAACCCAGAAGAGTGGCCACTCAGCAAATGAGAACAGAAACAACTGAACAAACGACCTCCTGGTACTGATAGAGGAAAGTTATCAGGAAACTTGTAGCCACAGATACAGGCAAAAACCCACAGAGAGTTTACTGCTCTCTTTTGATAGTGTCTTCATCCCTATAAGACTCCTGAGCTCAGAGCAAATCTCATAATAGTGTATGCTAGATTAGCACTGTTCAGACTGATATTCCATAGGAAGAAGGATGTAAGATTCCTGACCTGATTGAT
>NC_022012.1:79702885-79706125 GCF_000317375.1 Microtus ochrogaster | reverse complement strand
TGATCCTTTTAACTGTAAGGAGAGATTGTACTAGCATAAGCCTTTCCAGGCCAGTGGCAAAGTGGAGCTCAGGATTCCTCCAGGCCTCATACAGATGTGAACATTGATTATAGAACCCTCCAAACCAGTGCTGGCTTAGACTGGCTATCACTGTTTCACAAATCTGTCCACTGTCCCTACTGCCTAGCATGCTTTCCTAGCTGCTACCTGACTCCTCCCTGTCTCCTACTCTTGTTCACAGCCCCATGAACTTAATGGGCACAGGCCGCCATTCATCCTCGTCTCTCTCCTCACATGCATCTAGTGAAGCGGGGAACATGGTGATGATGGGTGACAGCTCTATGGGTGAAGCTCCTGAAGACCTCTACCACCACATGCAGGTACTGAGCTGTGAGAATGAACAGGGTGGCAGGTTCTGGAGTCTGCTCTGATGACTCTAGTTCCTGGATTCAGAACACACCTTTCAATAGCTAGCCAGGCAGCCTTATTTCTACATACCACCCCGTCTTGAAGTTTCCATACCTTATTTCACAAGCAGGAAATCTAGCTTCAAACCTAGCTGATATTAGAGATTAAAATGGCAAAGATCTTCTGCCAAATTAGTCTCCTGCTTGGTAGTTCTGATGGCTAAGTCCCAAATTCTTCTCCATGTGTAGCACAATAGAGCTATCACAACTGTCTTGCTCCATGTGGGTTTTATGGGTAAGTCCATAGTGCTTACCATCAATTAGTCCAGCCTCCAGCATGGTCCAGAATACAGTATCAGTTACTTGGTTAGGGTACTTCAGGTCATGGGTGCATAAGCCAGCTCTCTCTGTACCAGCTTTACAGTACTGATCATTCAGAATGCTAATTTTTTTTTTCTTCACAGCTTGCATATCACAACCCCAGGTACCAGGGCTCAGTCACCAACGTCTCTGTTCTATCCTCATCCCAGGCAAGCCCTTCTTCCTCCAGCCTGAGTTCCACTCATTCAGCACCATCCCAGATGATCACCTCTGCCCCTTCTAGCACCCGAGGTAAGGATGACAGGATGCTGCTTGTTGAAGGAGAGCAGAAAGCTTCATGAATCCCACTTGTCTTCCTTTCATCTGTGCCTGTATCTTTGCGAGTGGCCTTGCTGTCACCAAGGGACACTGATCCCTTTTGTAGATGGATAAAAGAATTTAAAAGGAGACTTAAAAATCAAAAGCAATTTTATTGGAGTTTGAGAAAATAACAGGCAAGCAAGCTAGAGTTCCCCCCAGCTGCCTGAAGGGAAGAGATAGAAGGGGAAAGAGAAAGCTACTCTCTCTGTGCTGAAAGTCAAAAGGCAGGTTGGGTCAGCACTGTAAATCTATAGAAGCTGCAGTGAGGAGTGGGAATCCTTGGGGTAGGATTACTGGGAGAGGGTATGCCCAGAGTGTCAGAGGAGTACACCTAGGATTGAGTAGCTGTCCAGAAAAGTAAGATGGAAAGAGAAGAGAAAAAGAAAGTTATATCTTTAATAGAACAAAAAGTAAAAAAATAAAAAATAAAAAAAAATGCATTGGAAAACAAGGTGAGGACAGGAGAGAAACTGAGAATCCAGAGGCTTTTTGGTTGTGGGATGTTGTTTTGTTTTGGATTTTGTTTTGAGATAGATTCTCACTATATTCCCCTAGCTAGCCTGTAAGTCAATATGTAGACCTGGTTGTCTCAAAAATCACAGAGATCTACCTGCCTCTGCCTCCCAAAAGCTGGAGTTAAAGGTGTGTCCATGCTTGACCTGCTTGTACAGTTTTTATTGATGGGAGTGACATAGGCCTAGAGAGCACAAGCAGTGCTCCACCTTTTGGACCCACTAAGGAGGAAATGTTTGAGTTTGGTTTAGCCTTGTGGTTAGCTCAAAGTTGTTCTGGGTAGCCTAGAATTTAGGGCACACCCAAGATAGATGTATTAACTACCTTGATTTTACTGTTTTCGATTTTACCTTCTGGATTTCTTAGCTTTAGGCCAATAATGAATAAACAACAGCATGTATTGCTGTTAATTTACCTTTTGGCTTTGAGGCCAGTTTGGAGCCCTTGTCACTGATTTAGCTCTAACCTTAGTTACAACCAGTTGGTGGATTGTCATCACGTACTGAAGGACCAGTACTGTTTATTTTTAATCTGTCCATGGAAGGAAGGCCAGCACTTGGAAATGGTCATAAGCATCATAGAGATTTTCCACATAGTGTGTAAAAATCTGTCTCCTTTTAATTCCCTATCTCCCAGAGCATTACCTGCCACTGATGATGACATTTGTCAAAGACGACTCCAACATTGATACTTGCATGCCTTAAATGAGGGCTGCTGAGGAGCTGTGGGTTAACTGTCTCCCTGCCTAGCAACCCCATCCATCATTGTGTTAGAGAATGCTTGTATTTTCAGCACCCGTACTTGAGGGTTTGGGTCACCAGCTGACTTTAAATCCTGCTCTGGCAGTATTTGCTGCTGTGCTGCTACTTGGTAGCCAGTATTGCATCTCTCCTTCAGTAAAAGGACATGACCCAGGAGAAAACTCAGTTATTCCCTCTGAAATATTTGTCATGCACAGTGGTCTGAGCCTGTCAATCCATCGCTGACTGTTGATTTTAGGCTTCAGAAGGATAGGTTCCTTTTGTTCTGATTATTTTATATACAAAGAAAAACAACGCAAGCTTATAACACTAAGGAAACAAATAAAATTTATGCCCTGGCATTGCTGAAGCATGCATGGGCAGCCCGTGTATGGCAGTTCCGTTGAACTTTTCCATATTGGGTTCCGTGGTCTACATTGATGAGAAAGACTGACCAGGTCTGTTCCTCAAGAGGGCACCAGATCTCACTGCAGATGGCTGTGAGCGGTAGGCGGAGGCCGTCCAGACCTGAGTAATAAAACAGAAACTATATTAATTACAACACTGTTTGGCCAATAGCTTAAGCAGATTTCTAGCTAATTCTTACATCATAAATTAACCCATTTCTATTATTCTGTGTATCACCATGAAGCTGTACCTACTAGTAGGGTTCTGGCTGGTGGCTGGCATCTTTCTCTCCTTTGGCAGCTACATGGCATCTTCCTGACTCTGCCTACTCTATATATCTCCTCCAGCCTGGCTATATTCTGCCCTGCCATAAACAGCTTTATTCATTAACCAATAAAAGTAACACATATAGCTGGGTGGTGGTGGCGCATGCCTTTAATCCCAGCACTTGGGAGGCAGAGACAGGTGGATCTCTGTGAGTTCGAGGCCAG
>NC_022012.1:79697465-79702785 GCF_000317375.1 Microtus ochrogaster | reverse complement strand
AAAAAAAAAAAAAAAAGTAACACATATACAGAAGGACATCCCTCATCAGTGAGCCACCATGTGGTTGCTGGGAATTGAACTCAGGGCCTTTGGAAGAACAAGCAGTATTCTTAAGGATTCTCTCTAAAGTATACAAACCTGTAAGGCCCACAGTAGGCAAGATGGAAAGAACCAATGAAGTATGTCCTGATGGATGCAATGGCCAGCTAGGGGAAGACACTGGTAAAGTGGAGGGAAGTGAGCAAGGTTACAGCAGAACAGTCACAGATTTCAGTTTAAAGCACTGTTGGATGGTCCGTAGGTCCAGTGAAGAAGTGAATGCTGAATGTGGGGTGCAGGTCTTTCTAGGCAGCAGCCCAAAGTCTGCCCATTCTGCTACCCATATTACTTTCCTAACATGAACTGTGGGATTCAGACAAGAGGGGCCAACTTTAGGGAACACAATCTATGAAGGCTGCAAACAGAGACAGGACCATGTATTATGAAAGGGCCTACTAAAAGATGGCTCTGGGAATAGAAAGGAAGGAAAGTCCACAAAATAGCTGTGTATGTCTAAACATTGGTATTTCTAATCTTGTGTAAGTGCCCTGATTAGAGCTGCAGATACAGATTCCATATATCATCTAGGTGTTGCTGTATTCTTTAACCTGAAGTCTCTGAGGTGTGCTCAGCCATATCTAAGGCTTATTCTGGCTATTCTTTTTTTCTGATTTTTGTTTGTTCTTGGTTTTTCAAGACAATATTTCTTTGTGTAGTCCTATCTAGGACTGGAATTCATAAAGACCTTAAAGACACACTTCATCACCTCCCAGCCTTATCTGGTTATTCTTACAGATTCATGATTATTGATAAACAAATGATTGGTATTTTAATTCAGTATTACTCTGGTACTTTTTTTAAATTTGTGTGTATGTGTGTATCAGATTCCCTGGGACTGTAGTTACAGACTGTGGTGAGCTGTCTGATAGAGGTGCTAGGCACCAAACTCAGGTGTTTCTGAAGAGTAGCAGGCTATTAACCACTGAGCCATCTCTCCAGCTCTGATACTGCTTGATATTCTTCTGTGCTGTGGCTGCTATTAGAGACATTTCAGGCTAGCTGTTACTGCCTGTATTGGTTACTCTTCTCATTGCTATGACTAAATACGTGGCATGCAAGTTGAGAAAGGGTTTATTTTGGCTCACAGTATGAAGGTATTGCAGCAGGTGTATAAGGCAGCTGGTACACTCACTGGTTTCCCCCTGTTTTATGCAACTTAGGTCTCTGGCCCATAGAGTGGGTCTTCCCTCCTCACTTACACCTTTCTGCACCCAGAATCCTGTCTCAGGTGATCTTAAATCCAATAACAATAAGATTAACCATGACACCATCATTTGTCCTTCTAGCAGACTTCTCAGGGACCTCAGAGTGCCAGCCTCAGTGCCCCCTTCAGGGTTCAGAAGAATGTAGTAATACGAGCAGTGGGCTGCTTCCCGCCACCCCGGCCGCCTCCGGCTAGCTTTACCCGAAATAATTACACGGACACCGCATTCTTTCAATCACTGCTTGGCTCTTTAGCTCCAGCCCTTTTCTCGGCTAACTCTCGCACCTGGACTAGCCCATTTCTAATCATCTGTGTGTAGCACCCCAAGGTGCGCTTACCGGGAAGATTCTAGCCTACGTCCATCCTGGGTCGGAGCTTCATCACGTGTGCCTCAGAGAGCAGAGCTCTCGCCTCTGCCCGCAAGAGTGGAGCATCTCGTGTCTCTCTAAGGCGTCTGCCCCTGAGAGGAGAGCTGTGGAGTCTGACCTCACTTCCTCTTCCTCCCACCTATGTTTTAACCTATCAGGGCAAGCAGCTTCTTTATTTAATCAACCAATGACCTTCCTCCATCAGAAGAAGACTTAGCAAACACGGGACTTAGATCGGAGGGCGAAATGAATTCTCCACTGCATACTTTTCTGCATCAGTTTCTTTATTCTTCTCCTGCTGTCTTCCTGTTCTGTAGTTTCCAGCTTATATGCACACAAACCAAAGGCAATTCTCTGAGCCTGGACGTCCCTTTATCTTTGAAGGTCCCAAATGTGATCTGTATGAGAGACTCCTTTCCTGACTGCATGTCCTACCAAATGGAAGAGAGCTGCAGGGAGGTGGCTTCTAACATATCTCAGGGAACAAAGCGGAGATTAGACTGTGGGAACCAAGGTTATTGACTGTGTGACTGAATTTCCCACCGGAGGTTCCATGGGAGCGGGCTGGAATGACCCAATATACCAAACAGTACATGGGAAAGAATTGGGCCCAATAATCCATACTCTGTTGAATCTTGTACCAAGGGAGAGCGAATGGCTTCACAAGAGATCCACTGTGAGAATTAGCCAATATACAAAAGGTGGCGGGCCCAGCGCCTTGAGAACTGTGTTTATCTCCATCAGAACGCATTTGCTCTGGTGGGTCAGCCTTCTACTCTATCAGCTGAATCTCACTGCATGATTCCTGCGGGCCGCAGCGACTAGTAACTGATTTGGTCCTCATAAGCTTTTATTGAGTGCTCAGTGGAGAAACTGCATGGTTCTTGTCTATTGAGTGAAACAGGAAAAAAGTTCTCCTGGTTATCTCTTTATTTCTTTCTAATGTCTTTGTTATCTGTTGTGGCATAGTGTAAAGTGTTCTCAAAACTTAGATATCTTAAAACAGTTGTGTCTTAGAATTCTGACTTAACCAGATGTTTCACGAGGAGCAGAGCATGGAGTTGAGAACGAAGTCACTGACAATTGCCGTTTTAGAGACAGACTCTGACTGAAAAAAGCCTCTTCCCTCTCTGAGGCTGTAAGTGTATAAATAAACAAAATAGTTAAATAGAACTTGGCCCAAAGCAGGGAACTAATAGCAAGGGCAGAAGCAGTTAGAAATAAAGAAAGCCACTTTAAACTACATCATTCACCAGCCGTCTAGAGAGAGTTGCACACCCAGATGCCTGTCAGGCAGTGCCGAACGTGTTGGGGAAGACAAACTGCTTGGGACCAGTGAGATGGCTCAGTGGGTAAAAGCACTTGTCACATAGGCTGCATTTCTGAGTTCACTCCTCGGTACCACGGGAGAAGGAAAGAATTGGCTCCTAGAAGTCGCTTTCTGACCTCCACTCACACCCGGGCATGTGTATGCTGTCACTCACCACACTGTAAAGTTGAATAGCTTTAAAGATAAATAGTTTTGAAAAGGACTGTACAACATCATAGGGTAAGTCTGATGTTTTCAAGTAGATGTGGCAATGGATGCACTCTTGATAAACAAGGCAGTGAGGGGTCTGTTCATTCTTTAATGTCCCTTGTTACCAGTGAGGGAAAAGTTTCTTTGAATATGGTCGGGAAAAGAATCCCATTCTGCACTCCTAGGTCATAAGACCATTGTTCTTCTTTTACATACCCATTGACAACCTCTGCTATGGTTCTTGTAACTAGAAGTCTGTGAGAACAGGGAGAATAAAAAAGGAACAGTTGAAATTCTTGTTAAGTCCATGGCTCCCCCTGCCGGTCAAAAGGCTGATAAGACCCGGGAAATAGTGGCACTAGGACCCAACTTCTGGATTGATTATTGGAGACAGCTGAAGTACTTCAGAAGCTCCATGAACAGACAAGCCCTCATAGTATTTAAATGTATTCATGAGAGTTAACACCACTCTGTCCCACCAAGGACTGACTGCCTAAGGCATAGGAAAGTGAGGCAGCTGAATTGAAGAAAATTAGTACACCCTACTCTTGTTGTAACACACAAGCGGCCGCCACAACTTGAATGTAAGTCCTCACCAGAACCCCCAGACCTTCAGGATGACGCTCCTCATGCAGCCCCAGCACATATGGATGCTTTCTGAGCTGAGAGAACATGGTCTGAGGGAAGCAATTCCAGCCTGTGCCTACTGTGGAACAGGTATTGAAGAGACAGGTTTTCTAGGTGCGCTGATCTCCAAGTGATGTTTCTTTTTGTCCTGTGCAGATAGTCATGTCTAGAGGTTGCCCGCAGGGCTTAGGGGCATTCACAGTCTCTCATCTGGGAAGACAGACAAATCAGTGGGATTTGGAGCTTGTTTAAAATTTATTTTCTCTACATAGCCATCTTCTTGAGATTGCCTTAAAGCACAAATTTTAAAATAGAACATAAATATCAGTAAAGCTACAAAACAAAGAAATTCAAAAATTTTAAGTAACCATACTCTATGCATTCCCTTATCATTGAAAGTAACCATACTCTATGCATTCCCTTATCATTGAAGGATGTTACAAAAGTCCTAAAGCCAGCCCAGAGGTTCTCTCAGAACAGCTGTAGAAAAAGTTACAAAAATAACAGCAGAAAAATTATTGTTGGTATTATGTTCTTTTTGAACTAAAATGAACACCTGGACTTCTCAAGGATCCCTGCAGTAAGCTGAATGAATGCCTGGTTTTGCTTTGATTTGTTGGATTTTTTTTCTAGTACCAGCACCACAGGCCCCAGAGACAGTGGGTTTCAGAGACTCAGATGCCCTCTGGGATCTGCAGACTCACCTCTCAGCTGGAGCCCATGGCTAGTATCTACTGTCCCGCTCCTCAGAGCTGAGTCAGCCAGAAACATTGAGGTCGAGATGACTCTGCCATGGAGGCACTGTGGCTAGTCAGTTGTCTGATACAATGAATAGTGTGTATTTGCAGAAGTGTTCCTAGTACCCTACCACGGGAAAGCCAGCAGTATCTTACTGTTTCTATAAAAAGTTCTCTTAAGAACCACAGAGGGGAAGTTCCTCAATGCTTTAATAGCACCTCAGCCAGCAGTCACTGCACTGGCTTCATAGAAAAAGGACATGAAAAGTAACAAAAAGAAAATAACATAAAATAAGTCAACTCAAGAACCTTTGTCTAGATGGACAATGGGAGGCAGAGGCAGGCAGATCTCTAAGTTCAAAGCCAGCCTGGTCTACAGAACAAGTTCCAGAACAGCCAGGGCTACACAGTAAGGGAGGAAAAAGCCTGGGTCTACGTCCCTTGCTTTCTGGGTTAGTTCCATATCCCTGAACTCACCTGGTTCCACATCCATTCAGTCCCAAATAAACACACATAGGCTTATATTAATTATAAAGTGTTTGGCCTATTGCTCAGGCATATTATTGACTAGCTTTTACAATTTAAATTAACCCATAATTCTTATCTATGTTTAGCCATGTGGCTTGGTGCCTTATCTCAGTAACACATTCTCATCTTGCTTCCTCTGCTTCTGTTTTTGGTTTTTCGAGACAGGGTTTCTCTGTGGCTTTGGAGCCTGTCCTGGAACTAGCTCTGTAGACCAGGCTGGTCTCGAACTCACAGAGAT
>NC_022012.1:79684326-79695797 GCF_000317375.1 Microtus ochrogaster | reverse complement strand
ATCAGGTTCAGTGTGTTCGGACTGATATTGAGGTCCTTAATCCATTTGGACTTGAGTTTTGTGCATGGTGATAGATATGGGTCTATTTTCATTCTTCTACAGATTGACAAATCTTTACAGAGTACAAGAGCATTCTCCCAGAGCATTCAAGGGCCAGCAAGTATCAAACCAACTATATACAGGGTCCAAGGCTTCCAGCTAGCCTAGTGTAAAGCTGTAATAGGTCTGACAGGTAGGCAGTATCAAGGCAGTGGGAACCTACCCTCTGGAAGGGATATGCCAAAAGGGTAGTTGGAAGCCAGTTGAAAACAGAACCACTGGTGTTTGGAGAAGGTAAGTGTGTGTAGACCCAGTATGTCAAATCAGAACTATGTGGTTGTTATTCCAAGTGTCTCTTGTCTTTGTGTGATGGCTCCATCACAAGCTGACCTTGGCCCACTCCCGGGTCCTCTGGAAGAGCCCATGTTCAGACCACATTTCTTCCTGAGAATACAAGGTTCAAAAACCCTAAGCACCCTGCACCAGGCCTTAACTCTCCTTACCTTCTGCCTCTGGGTATGGTGGTGGCCTCTGTCAATGAATGTGCCTCAGCCAAGATAGCAGATTCATTATTCACTGTCTGTTCACTAGATCTCCTTCATTCTGTGTTATGCTGAGTTCACCCTAGCTGTAAGGGACACCTACCCTGGTCCCCAGTCCTAAGGATGCTTGGCCACTGAGCCTTCCATCTGTGGTTTGTCATCTGTTCGTGATTGTTCTCACTTGGTTACAGGCTCTCCCTCTCTGCCAGATAAGTACCGACATGCCCGGGAAATGATGTTGCTGTTGCCCGCACATCGGGACCGCCCAAGCAGTGCCATGTATCCAGCAGCCATCCTAGAGAATGGACAGGTAGCAGGCCTCGCCTTGACTAACTGTCCTCTGCTACAAGTGTGTTGGCTTGGGCTCCCTCATTGCATCTGCTAAACCTTTGCATGCACAGTCTTGCATGCCTCCCTCATTCTGTAAGAAAGCTGTTGGACTCCCCAAGACAATAAATCTGAGGGCCAGAAATCCAGTGTAGGTTTGGGTAGACTGGCGACCGGGACTATACCTGCTTGGGTGGCTTCCTAAACCTCTAGCCATCTTTCTGACCTGCACAGACCCATTCTTCTGCATCCTGAGAAGGCTGTAGTAAACACAGGTAGGAGGACGTCTGTGTGTCCTGCTAGGGTTGACCTCCGCACTTAGTTTTCCAGACACCATGCTTGAACCAGCAAATAACAGTTGGCCCTGTGCAGTTTGCCCCAGACTTTCTATCCAGAGCCATAAAAGTCACTTCCAAGTAACTGTCCTAGACCCAAAGTGCCAGGAGTTTCTCAATGGCACCCCTCTGTCAGGCAGGGAGCAGATCTGAGGGGTGCTGCTCAGAAGAGCAATGGGATCTGCCAGACTCCAGGTATGGGTGCTGCCTGGGTGCTGCCTTTCTCTCCCCTCAGTGCTAACCTGGATCTGGGTGGGGACTTCCAAGAATTAAGACCTATCAGTGCTCATGGAGCAGACAGGGTTTTTAAATCCTTTCTGTCAGTGGTCTCCCTGGCAAACAGAAATATATGACAGTTGAATAATGGAAAGTACCTATGTCCTGCACATGACAGCCTGGGTGATGTCTCAAATGTCCATGAAGTGCTCAGATCCAAATACACCTGGACTGTTGTAGCAGCCTTCCCAGGGCTGCATGAAGCTCTCAGCACATCTCAAGCATGAGCTATCTTACTGCTTTGATATCCTCATCTGAGTTTAGAGCATCCTGGCACCTGTAGTCCATAACACTGCCTCCCAGATGTAGCTGGCTGCTCTTACACTCTTTGATATTTTTCTCCTTCCCTCAGCCACCAAACTTCCAGCGGGCCCTGTTCCAGCAAGTAGTTGGAGCCTGTAAACCCTGCAGTGATCCCAATCTGTCTATGGCTGAAAAAGGTATTTTCCTCTCTCTAGGAGCTCTCTCATGTTTGTCCATCTTGAGTGTCTAACTCTTGTTCCTGAGTTACCAACTGTCCAGGTCTGAGCCACAACCAAAATACTCATGTCTGTCTCCCTAGACGTAGTGCTGACCAATTTCTCAGGTCACTGTTTAGACCACAGCTGGCCTGGATCCTGTTTGTCTGTCTGTATTTCCCTCTCTCTAGGGCCCACCCTCAGAGAGGCCCATCTGCCTTGAGTAATTTGTTATAACTCAGGCTGCTGTGGGCGTCTACTCTCCTAGGTTCTTCCTAATAACTCCTAGAATTTAGTATGCCTGCTGGTCCATCTGGGGCTTCAGAAACTTCTTGGAGCTCAGAATGGACTGTGGTCAGTGAAAGCTCCAAAGGAATAGAATATATATATACTACAGCGAATTTCCAAAATTAAGTTTGTGTAGAGAAAGCTCTGTGTGCTTCAGTGAAGTCCAGTCACTGTTTAGCCACTCTGGCCAGTGACTGCTGGGTCCATCTGTACTATGCCATACCACTAAGAAACTCTCCCTAGAGCTGCAGCTGCATGGATGTGACCCGTTACCCTGTGTTCTGCAAGCTGATGTAAGAACTTGTGTCCAACTTCTATAACCTTGACTGAAGCCCTAGACACCTAAGTTAATTTTAGCACAGCAACACCTAAATGGGGACCATGCTGAGCTTGTCTGTCAAGTAGAACCTGGTCCCATGGTTCTCTCTTCGCCTCCATCTGCTGTGCTTAGTACATATTCACTTCCCACCAATAGGCTATTGCCCCTTGGCCCATCGGACCATGTCCCTTCAAAGCTTTCATCGTGTTGTCATTGTACCTGCTTACCAAGTGCTGTCTGCTGTCCCCACTGTCATTGTTACCCCCGTTGGTTGTTGTAAAGGACAAACTCTGTGTCCTTTTTAAGGAGTTCAAACACTGGGTCCAAACCTTGGTTCCTAGTGGGCATTAGTGCCAGATGCTCCACCACAAAAGGCCTACTGAAGATGCCTTCCTAACCTCAAGGCTGGACATCCCGAAAAAATGACTCCTTGGATTCCTGTACCTATGACCCCAAAACAATGGGCCTTTTTGGCCTGGAAGGCTAGAATCCACAATGGTTTTCTTCACCTAAGATGCAGAGCAATCTCAAAACTAGCCAAGAATCACACAGCTCAGAGCTCAAATCAGTATTGGTGGTCAGACCAGGATGCTACATCAGCTGGTCACAGAAGAACCTCA
This sequence comes from Microtus ochrogaster, assembly GCF_000317375.1. NCBI lineage: Eukaryota > Metazoa > Chordata > Mammalia > Rodentia > Cricetidae > Microtus > Microtus ochrogaster. The sequence goes on along the minus strand of NC_022012.1, from coordinate 79,692,593 downwards.
GGCCTCACAAGCTACACTGCAGCAAAGAGCTGGCCACGCTCACCCTAGGTGTCTGGGGGAAGGACAGGTGTCTCAGAACAAAAACTGAGCCCAGAGCTACCATATACAAACCACAAGGTCAATGCTTAGTGGCAACAAATTAGGCAATTTCCCATTGGTAATACACAGGCCAGACTAACTCCTAGGTCCCCCTAGAAACTTACCTCTCACCTGTAGGTTCTTTTTTTTTTTTGCCAGTCACACCTGGGCAAGACAAGGCTGCCCTCAGGTCAGGGACTGTGCACTGGGGACCTCAGGCCAATGCTGACAGATGACAGGACACAGAGGGTTATTGCTCTTCTCCTAGAATAAATCGTTCCCTTGGCCACACTACATGGCAAAGGTCCACTGGCCTCACTGCAGATTTGTGGTTTCTGGTTGACGTGGAATGGCTCACTCAGACGCCATCCTAAGTACGCCATGACAGCCTTCCTAGCATTCTTCCCCTGCAGTGCCCCTGACCTCAATTTCCTTTGGGGTAAATTTTTGCAGCCCCTTCAATTCTTTAGGGCGTTAAGGACATGTCTGAGATCTTGGGTTGTCAGGTCTTTTTAGAGAAGAAGCTTCACAGGATCATCTCTAAGCTGCCACTCCCGAGACCTGTGGCTTTCATCATAAATGTTGTTTTTGTTTGGGAGACAAGAACTTGGATGCTTAGAACCAAGAAGCCCTTGCTGCACCTTGGAGAACCTGGAGGAAGATATGCCTATTCTTGGTCTCAGAATTTCTGAGGAAGCCATCTGATGCTTATCAGATTCAGAATTCTTTTCTGCAGGTAACAGCTCAGTTGCTACTCATCAGATTCAGATGCCCCTTCTTCCTGCTATTAGCCATCAATGTATCATGAGGTTAAGCATCCTTATAGCTGGAGTTTTACCTTGCTGTGTTGTATGTAAGCCCATGCTAGTCCTTGAGCAAAGAGAAGAAAAATGATGTCATCCCTCTATCCATGGAATGCCTTGGGACCATCTCCTACTCAAAGGCCAGATTCCAGCTTTTTCTGGAGGCTCCCAGCTCCTATCAGGCCTTGGAATTCTCCACTGAGTATCTGGGCCATGAAAGCCCAAACCTTGGATACCTCAAGCTCCCACTGTTTTAAAACAGAACCCATATTAGACACCTGTACTCTGCTAGGCCGCCCTTCCAAAAGGCTCCAGCAGAGGAAAGGCATGTTTCCTCTTGCTAGCGTTGGTTCTCTGAAAAGAACCATTTAAACAAGCTTCACATTTCCCTTCCTGCACCTGCAGAGTAGCCAAACCCCAAATTGTGAAGGTCTAGCCACTGCTCTTCTCTCCCCTTTAACAAAGGACTGTCACCCCAGCCAAAGAGCCAGCGCTGAGGCACTGCTGCTTTGTCTGGGCCCTGCTCTATTCTGCACCAAGGACTTTCTAGCCTCTCCCTTTCTCAGGAAGCAGTGTGTTCCCCTGGTTCCAGGCTGAGACTCCAGTAGGTTCCTTAAATATCTCTTCTTGCTCAGAAAATGTCTTGCTCTTAAACCCAGTCAGTAGGCATAAGAACAGGGATGGGTCAGTGTTCTAAATGTTACCACAGGCTCCCTGTAGAACCAGCGGAGCTGTCTCTCAGGGAGCGGTCTCCATCTCCTGTCCTGCTCCCTGCTTTTCACACAGGGCATGGGCAGTTCAAGAGCCTTGAACTAATTCTTGACTTGTGAAGAGTTCTGTGTCCTGTGCTATGTTCTTGATCTCTTCAGCCTTTCCTGTTCTCTCCTGTGGTCTTCTGGTTTTGCTTCTGACAGATCCCAGAGACTGCCGGTGTTTACTCCTGATTGCATGTTCTCTCAATCTGCTTTTTCCTGAACACTCTTCAGAAATCAGCTTACTCTTGTCTTCAGAGGCAGCTTCAATCACTGGCCAGTTATCTCTCTGGGCCACAGTGTCTTGCTTGGCTAGTATTTTCAGCTGTAGGGCCTGACATGCCTCTTGTATGCTGGCTACACAGAGCAGACATAGAGAAGCCTCAGGCTGTAGGGCAGCTTCTCCGAGCGGGAAGCTCAAGAAGTAACCTCCGTTCACTCCATCTCTTTCCACCCTTCAGCGGTGCCAGCAGCCCCCAGCAGCTGGAGCCTGGATAGCGGAGCCCAAGAGGCCCAGCCCTTCCTGTCTGCCCTCATGGGGCACATCCTGGCTCCCCCAGTGCCTCCCCGAAGCCTGCTGCATGGTAAGCGGGTCCCCCAAATAGTTTCTCGTCTCAAACTCTGACCAAGGGCTAGATCAGCAGTTTTCTAGGCCGTCTCAGCCAAGGATAAAACGTCCACACCACAGAAAGGAGCCTGCTGAATATTGGGGCCAACAAGGTTTTTGAGTCCTGCAAACTAGCTCAGTAAGGCCATCCCAGGCAGGGAGGCTGAAGACGACAAAACCAGCTGTGCCAGATATACCACTCACCAGTCTGCCATCATCTGCCAGTGGACCAGAACTACTCCTGCCTGAAGCCTGCTTCATGGGCTCTGAAGCACTCAAACTCCTGACCTCCTGTGTAGGATGGGATTCTTTTACCTCAGTGACCTGTATTTTACAGACTGTCAGTGTAAAGAAAAGTGACTTTCAATGCTGAGGTGTTCTTGGGGGACTTTTCCACACCTGCCCAGTGCCCAGCAAGGTGATGCTGCTGTGCAGCTTGTGCAGGGGGTCCCCAGCTGAGGCTATGGTTCTGTTCTCTTTGCAGGTCATTATTCCCTACACTTTGACGCCTTCCACCACCCACTGGGTGATGCCCCCCCAGCCCTCCCTGCCCGGACCCTGCGCAAGGTAATGTACTGAAGCACCTGTCCCACCGCCTCATCTGCTGTAGACACCCTGGGGGCCTACAAGAGGAACCTGCCTCTCCTCTCCTCTCCTCTGTCCTGAGAGCCTAAGCTGGCAGAAGCTGGGGGTGGCTAGAGCCACACTAGAGCAGCAGGTGACCCATGACTCCTGCAATGAACACGAGGACAGGGAGATCAGGGGGTCTTATGGACAACACATGACAACAAGAGTATGTGTGTAGGGAGAAACTTGGGAGCTCTCTGCCAGTACCACAGGCTCTCAACACACTGTAGTCCAATAGCTAATTAAATTCCCTGTGGTGGCTTATAAGAGTTTTTAAAATTAGTGTCAACTGAAAATGAGAAATATCAGGCACTAAAGTTTTACAAAAAATTTAAGAAGTAAAATTTGACTCTTCTTGTTAGCTTCATTTTTCTGCAAATGGGAATAGACCAAGTCTGTGACAGATTTTAGCAACAGAGTAACACTCACCTCATCTGTGGCCCAGCAGGGTTCCCTCTGCCTGATGACCCAGACCATATCCAACCTGGGAATTGGTCCCAGGTGTATCAGTGCCCAGCCGCCAGGGCAGGGCAGAAATCATAGTGATTCTGGGCCCCACTAGCTTGCTTTGGGGGGAAGATGCTTAGAGGGAATCATTGCTGAAGACACAGACATGAAACTGGTAAGATTTTAACGTTCGTTGATAATCAGACTCTTGGTCTCCACATGGCAGGCCAGTCCACCTGTCTAGGGGGATTCTAACTTACCCACCCTTTCCTTCGCACAGTCTCCTCTCCACCCCATCCCAGCCTCCCCTACAAGCCCCCAATCGGGCCTGGATGGCAGCAACTCTACGCTGTCTGGCAGTGCCAGCAGCGGTGTGTCCTCCTTGAGTGAGAGTAACTTTGGGCACTCCTCAGAGGCCCCACCTCGAACAGACACCATGGACTCCATGCCAAGCCAGGCCTGGAATGGTGATGAAGACCTTGAGCCGCCCTACCTCCCTGTCCACTACAGCCTCTCTGAGTCCGCTGTCCTTGACTCCATCAAGTCCCAGCCGTGCAGAAGCCACTCAGCCCCAGGGTGTGTCATCCCTCAGGACCCCATGGACCCCCCTGCGCTTCCACCCAAGCCCTACCACCCCCGCCTGCCAGCCCTAGAGCACGAGGAGGGTGTGCTACTGCGGGAGGAGGCTGAGAGGCCAAGGGGCCTGCACCGAAAGGCCTCACTGCCTCCTGGGAGCACCAAGGAGGAACAGGCCCGCATGGCCTGGGAGCACGGCCGAGGGGAACAGTGAGGAGCGGAGAGGCAGCTGCACCACCATCTTCAATGAGCAGCTTGCCCAGGCACTCCGGGTCTGAAAAGCAAGTCCCTCCCAGGGAGCTAGAGGCTTGGCACTCAGGAGAAAACCACCAGAGTCTCTGTTCTACTGCCGTGAACTCATGTATTGCCATGTCCAGAGGCCACAGCAGCATGAAGGGTTGTGGTTTCTCTTTTATTTCTTTTTACCCCCCATTTTTCTGGGTTTTCCTTTATGCAGTAGTTGCTTTCTTCCTCCTGCAGTTCCAGACCACATGGAGCTATATGGAGATATTGCACAGACAGAATTGCTTTGCAGCATTGCAGAGTCCAGGAGGAGGAGCCAAGGCCCTCCTTCCAGGGTAGAGATGGCGAAGAATGGAAATTGCACTAGGGACCTCTTCCTTTGCTGTATGGACAGAAAAATTCATGGTTGCATTCAGGGATTGCAAGGACCACATGGACGACATGTCACAGGTGGACAAAGGGGCCACAAGCCGTTTTGCACAAATGCTTGCCCACCTGCCCACTCTTCCGTCTAGGAGTGTGCAACTGAGGGGCTGGTCAGGCACATAACTGGCCTAACTGCATGCCCAGGGCACACTGCCAGGCTTCCATGGGCCAGCCTTGTCTCTTATCCCACTTTGGACATTATTCCATGGGCCAGCCTTGTCTCTTACCCCACTTTGGACACTATACATCACTTTTATTTTGGACTTTCCACTCAAAACACCTCATGATCTGCAGAAGCCTCCCTGGCTCGAATGGACTTGCAAGGGTTATCTCTTCAGCCCTGGGGCTTGAATTAAATGAAGCTAGGAGGGCTATCACTCCTGCAGGGAGTTAGCCCCTTCCCTTGTGTTAGAAAGAGCTGGTGTAAGAATGAGGCTAGATCCAGTGTGGCAGGAGCCAGAATGCATAAGCTTTCACAGATGGCTCCAATGCCTGCCATTTAGCACCTGAATCAGGGATTTTCAGCACTACCTCTGAGCCTTGGGGTTGGCTGCCCAGCCTGGCTTCCAGGCCCTGAGGATGTGTGGTCAGGTTCAGCAAGCTCCTGGGTATAAAACATTAAAATAATTTTTTTAACTGATGGGAGGAAACTAATTTTGGAAGCAGAGAGCCACACAGGTAAAACTGTTATCTTCCAAGTAGCCAAGTACAGAACCCTCCACTCCAAACCCATAGGGACCGCCACTCAGGGTTCAGGATGGGCAGAGGGGCAGTTTTTCAGACCTCCCCAGTCTTTAGGAAGGGCACAGTGGTGACTTTATAGGAAATTCTTTTGTGTCAGGGCACTGATTTTTCTCTTGGTATTATGGTAGGGGTATATTATATTTCACCAGGGTGCTTCTAAGTTACTTTTAAAAATAACTTATCTCAAGACAGTTGTTTTCCTTTCATTTGCTTACATTCTCATCAGTGACGGCCATAAGACTGCCTTCTCCTTGGTGAGCAGGTCTATTGCCCCACTCCCCTGATCTTGTTGGCCTTCTGGCCTCCGGTGGCCAGGTTCTGGGCCTAGCTGCTCATCCCTTTCCCACAATTCTTTCCCAAACCGAAAAGTCCATGGTCAGGGTCTTTTTCTCTTATAAACAAGTTTAATAGAATTGCCAGCAAATAACCTAAGGGAAAAGATAGAAGGCCCATTTTACTCCAGAGTATGTTGGGGTCCAGGTACAAGAGTATAGGGCTTTCTGATACCTCAGGATCATTCAGGCAGAGCAGAGCAGAGAATATGGAGGATGTAGGCCAATACAAGTAGCCTTGGCTCCAAGGGCAGACACACCTGCTCCTGAACCTAGATTCATTGGTAAGCTTGTTTCTGGACCATCTGGTTCATAGGTATAAGGGTCAAAGTCTAGCTTTGTTGTGACTCTTAGGGAAGGCAGCAGTCCATGAAGGCAGCCTGCTATCCAGTGCAGACATCTGCCTTCTCCACTTGGTGGCACAGGAGGTAGGGAGGGGAATGTAGGGTTAAGTTCCTTGGCCTTGCTTTATGCAAGATGAAATATATTTGTGTCGTCCCTCTCCATTTTCCCTAACTGGATGAAATGGACCTATTCTGAATACTTTGTATTGAAAAACCAGCCAGTGTGAGGGAAATGGGAGGCCAGAGATCAGAATCATTTGAAAAGATTGTGAAATACTGATTTTCATTCTTATAAGCATATTTGTAAATACCTATTTGGATGCTGTGTATTTGTACAGGAATTTGAGCAAAAAATGTATAGAGTGTGATGTCTAATTGGTAATAAGCCCTATAAATGTGTTTTTAACCTCTGGCATTCTGTGCTTATTTAAAACAAGAAAACTTCTAACCATTTCCTTTGTGTACTCGTGTCTAAAGAAAATTGATTTAAAAATGATCTTACCTGTACCAGAAAAGTTAAAGAAAAAAATTGTGCCGGTGTCCCAAGAGGTATTTTACTGTATATATTGTGGTAGCATGTTATACATCCAACGAGTAATGTGAATTTTAGATGTAAATACCTGCCAATTGACTCCCCCCTCCCTTGACTGCTGTGATGTGAATTAAAGATGAATACCTGATATTGATCCACTGATTTCACTGAATGGGAGCGTAAGTGCCCCTCTCAAACTCTTGTCGCCGGGCTCCAAGCCCTTTTAGCTCCAGATACTTTCCTGCACTTGCCGTCCTCTCTTCATATTCTGCCTTCGAGGGCAAGTGGCCAAGCCCTTGCACTTAGCATCAGGGCAGTCCAGGCGGTAACATCTCCAGTTCCCATTTGCGCGTCTCCAAGAGTGGGACACAAAACTTCCCGAGATCCATGGCCTCCACTGGGAGGCTATCCCAAAATCTCGGCTCGTTTTACCGCAGATAAGGCCCTCAAATGTCCAGGACAGCAGCCGACTTTGACAGGCCTCTAGACTTTCGTCTAATAAGTTCTGCGTTCCGACCCAGAATTAGGAGGGGTGTGGGCTGCCGGCACAAGAAGGTGGACGCTCTCATTGGTCCGCCAATCCACGTGGTGGCTCAAAACTTTTGATCCTTACTCGCGCAGCTTGTCCTGCTGGGTGTCTGCTGACGCCAGAAGTCCTGCGCTACGAGTCCGGGGCCCAGGAGGGGGCTGGATGTGGAGCCAAGAAGTACTCGGGACGAGTCACCAGATTCAGAGGCTGCCCGGCAAGAGGCAAAGCCGCTGCCCTTACCCAATATGGTGGCCCGTGCAGCTTCCGCCCAGCCGCTTCCTATGGACCGCCCAGGCTCAATCAGCAACCGACAACTGTCTAGGGCCCAGACGCAGCCAGCCAATGAGGAAGGGTAGCGTGGAGCCGCCGTCCTTGGCTCCGGGGCACGTGGACCAATGAGAATGCAGCATATGGGTGGGCGCGGGGATACCCGCCAATGGGAAGCTCCGGTTTGTGTCCCAGCCCCCTAGGCGGTGCACCGCGCCGGGTGCGGTTCATTCGCGCAGCAGCGGCGGTGGCGGCGGCGGCGGAGGCAGTGGAGATGTGGGCTACGCGCGGGCTGGCCGTAGCGCTGGCCCTGAGCGTGCTGCCTGACAGCCGGGCGCTTCGGCCAGGCGACTGCGAAGGTGCGTGGGGAGAAGGTGCGGGGCTGGGGGGAGGGCAGATGGCGCTGAACCCAACGGAATCGAGAGGGCGGGGGCCCATCCTGGCGCGGTCCGCTGGAGGAAGGGCCTCGGAATTATTACCCGGACCTAGAAACATCGACTCATTTAGGGGAAAGCGTCGGCTCAGTCGCGTTGAAAACTTGGCCGGAAGCTCACAACACAGGAGTTTTTGTCCTTTCCCATCACTGTTTAGAGGTTCCGGGAAGGGACCCCCGTGGGCCGCAACGGCCTCTTGGGATTGCCAAGCTGCACTTACGGGTTCGGTGTTGTATTTGGAATAAGGAACATTTTGATTGTTTGCTTCAGCTTCTAGTGTGTCCCTTATGAGGTCACAGTGAGTTCCCTCTCAAGGACACGTGTCCACTCTCGGCTTAAACTTGAAAAGAGCAGGGAAGATTGTGTGGGGGTCACTGGGGTAATGTTCACTCTCGGCATGCACTGGGTACTAGGACCCCAGCAACCTAAGAGTTCTGTGCACCTATGAGTACGTGAGAAAAACCAATGATGGGAAAGTAATGATCATCTCTTCTTTCTTTTTTTTTTTTCTTTCTTTTTTTTTTTT
>NC_022012.1:79666162-79684226 GCF_000317375.1 Microtus ochrogaster | reverse complement strand
CTGGTCTCGAACTCACAGAGATCTGCCTGCCTCTGCCTCCCGAGTGCTGGGATTAAAGGCGTGCGCCACCACCGCCCGGCTCATCTCTTCTTTCTACCCCTGGTGGAATGGGGACTAGTAGTTGCTTAGCATCTCTCTTTCCTCTTTTGCAGTTTGTATTTCTTATCTGGGAAGATTTTACCAGGACCTCAAAGACAGAGATGTCACATTTTCACCAGCCACTATTGAAGAAGAACTTATAAAGTTCTGTCGTGAAGCAAGAGGCAAAGAGAATCGGTTGGTAAGTCTCAGGTGACCCACCCAGGCTCTCCCTGGCTCGCGTGTATGGTCCAGTTGATGATGGGCCACGTCTGTAAACTAGTGCAAGACTGAAGTATTGTTAGCCTGTCTTATAAAATACCTCCTATGACCTGAGTATTGGTACAGCCCGGAAAGAAAAATGCCAGGCAAATGGAAAGCAGTAAGCGGTATATCCTTGAAGAAAATAGACTAGGATAGTTTGGGGATTGGGAGGGCTGTTAGAGAGGGGTTGGATTTGTGAAGCGGAGAGAACGTATCCAAACAGTGTGAGTGCCCTAAGGCCAGAGAGAGTTTGGTGTGTTTGGGATCAGGAATAGTTAACTAGGTGCCCCAAGGTGGCCAGGGCCAAGTCAAGGGCAAGAGCCCTAATGTAAAGCATTGGCCTTTGTAGCTTTAATTTCTCTGGCAGTCTCTCATTGGAACTCTGATGGTTCTTCAGTTCATTTGGAAACTCTGGCACTGAGCAAATATCAAGGCCTAGACTGTACAACTACTAGATCTGGGCAAGCACTAAAAACATGCAGCCTGGCCAAGAGTTTTCAAAATGACCTGAGCTGGAGAGGTGGTTCTGCAAGTGTCCTGCTTTGCAGAGGACCTGCATTTAGTCTCCATTACCCACAACAGTCCTAACTCCAGCTCCGGGGAATCCGATGCCTTCTGGCCTCCCCAGCACCTGCATACATGTGCACTTCATCATGCACATAAAACATTAAGACTTTTGTTCCTTTTTCCTTTCTGCTACAGTGCTACTACATTGGGGCCACAGATGATGCAGCCACCAAGATCATCAATGAGGTATCGAAGCCCCTGGCCCACCATATCCCTGTGGAGAAGATCTGTGAGAAGCTGAAGAAGAAAGACAGCCAGATCTGCGAGCTGAAATACGGTGAGTGTGGCCAGGACTGTGCGCCTCCTGCGATGTCTGTGTGCCCGCCTGGGCTTGCTTTCTAGCCAGAAGCGTCATCGTGAGGGTTTGGAGCATGATGGGTGATAACCTGTGCAGGGCTCAGAGACTTCCACATCAAAGCTGGGTGGTGGTCAGGAGTTGAGAAGGTGACTTGTTAGCATACTTTGAAAGAGGGAGGATGTGAAGGAGGCCAGCTAATAGCGGGACAGTGCAGACAGAGAATATAAAGATATAATACATAAGGTGGACAAGTTGGGTAGGGCCTTGGGTTTGGTAAGGAATTTGGCTTTTAGTCTGAAGTTGGAAGCATCAGAAGTCTTTGAGCAGAGAAGCGCTGTAATTGAGACTTGAGCTTAACAGACTTATCATGGCTGTACTTCTGATGGCCCTAAGACCGTCAGCCCAGGAGTGATAGGAGTCGCAGCATCACCGTGGCAGAGCCCATGTCATTGCACATAACCCCAGTCTTCAGACGAGCCAGGCCTCTCCCATGAAGTTTAAACAATGCCAGTGTTAATTATAACTCACATGTCCAAGGGCCTTGTGTTTGTGGTTTGTGCTTGTGGTAATTTGGTACCCTGGTTGGTTCTGGCGTAGGTCTGTCTGGGTCATGGGTTATGGAGTAAGCTTTGACTCTGGCACTTTGACGGGGAGAAAGAGGATGTGTCTGCTCTGTCATCAGCCTGGAACTCATTCTGTGCTGACATGTAGAAGGGCCTTGGGGAACTGGAACCATGTGGGTTCTCTGCAGTGCATGTCCTGTAGTGGATACTGACAGCCTGAGGTGACCCTCCTGGGGAAGAATGCCAGTCCCCTCTTGGCACGGTATACACACATCTCCGTCCTAAGGAATGGCTTGCATGCAGCACAGGGGGCAGCATCCTACCCCGCCATTTACTGTCCTGCTCTCCCTGCAGACAAGCAGATCGACCTGAGCACAGTGGACCTGAAGAAGCTCCGGGTGAAAGAGCTGAAGAAGATCCTGGACGACTGGGGGGAGATGTGCAAAGGCTGCGCAGAAAAGTCTGACTATATCCGGAAGATAAACGAACTGATGCCTAAATACGCCCCCAAGGCAGCCAGCGCAAGGACTGATTTATAGTCACCGGAGGGAAAAACAGTTCACCTGTCTCTTCCCCAAACAACATTTTGTAATTTATTTTTTAAGCAGGCTTCTGACAATGAGACGTGAAGCCTGGAGCTTTCCTAATGATGATGCTGGCTCCATGGTGCCCCCTCCTCCCAGGGGGAGGAGTTTACTTTTCTTTTGCTGGTTTACTCTAGGACTTCAAAGTTTGTCTGGGAATTTTTTATTAAAGGGAAAAAACAAATCTGTCTTTGGAGAGTTGAACTGAAACAGGATTCGGTCCTATAATCTACTGGTTTGTCTCTCCAGTCTGCAAAGGTCCCTTGGTCTGCCAGTGCCACAATCACCCATAAAAGGATTTGGGAGCTTGGAGCATCCAAAGTAGGGGTAGGGGGCAGTTCTGGGCTTCAGAGTGTTGTGTACTTCGGCTTGGTGAAGACTTAGGCTTGACACCTGAGCTGAAGGTGGACCTATCAGGTCAGCATATGCAGAACAAGCAGAGAATTTTCTGTGCTAGTGCGGGTAGTCAGAGTTGGCGTTTCCATTTCTTCACCCCACCTGGTACTTAGTTGTCCATTCGTTGGGTTCCGGTCTGGGTCTAGTGTGAACAAGGCCCCTTGCTTACTTGTAGTTTTGCAGGTTTAGCAGGAATTGGTTCAGAGGGCCAGAGAGCTATGTGCAGTATGGTTTTCAGTTGCTCTGTGACTGGTACTTAACAGTGTGACTGTGCCTCACTGGGGACACCGCTCCTGCTGCCCCCAAACATCATGTGAAAGAAGTAGCAGCTAAGAAGTTATGTTTTCCAAAGAGTCGGTCTTAGCTCGCTTGTGTGGTTCCTAAGTTCAGTTTGTATCCACGGGGCCTTAGATTCTGCCATGGAGCCCACTGCACCTGTCTCCTGCCAATTGCTTTGTGCCTGTGGGAGGAGGGGAGAGCTGGGTGTACCCTTTGTCATCCTACAGGAACTAACCTGGAAACAGCAGCCATCCGTGGAGAGCATAAAGCCCTAAAGGCCTTTGGGTACTCTTGCCTGTATTTCACCTGGATGTAGACAGAACATTAACCAGCAAGATGTCAGCATGGCGAGAGATGATAACTTCTGGCATTACCTGCTCTACAGACCTACCTTTCCAGCCTCCTAGAAACCTACAGCAGAAAGTTGGACCCAGGGGCACCAAGATTCCTGTCTGTAGGATGCAAAGGCAGCACTGGACCCAGGGAAGTCTCACCAGCATCTGTAGTCTTTGTTTTCAGGGTGTTGCCAGGACAGTGCCTGAAGAATCTGAATGCAGAAGATCCTGGGATGTAGGTCCTGGACAGGGTGTAGGATCTTTCAAGGATATCACCTCTGGTCCCAGTCAGAAAACGCCATGGAGGGGAATGGGATCTCAAGCTAGTGGCAGGTTTGAGGGGGATACTTCACGGACCGAGGCCGCGGGTCAAGTGGCCATTCCTGCTCTAGTGGGCACGGCCCTGAGCTGGCAGACCCACCTGCGTGGGTAGCCCTGGAGCACAAAGCCCAAGTCCCCCTGGGGCCTCCCTGCTCCTGAGGAACGCCGCGCACAACGCAGTAGCCGGTGCCTTAGCCCGCCCAGCCAGCCACGCGGTGGCGCCAGAGTTCGCAGTCGGGCCAGCTCCTCCGCTTGCCGAGGTGTCACGTGGTGCAGGACCGCGGAGCCGGGTGATAGGCGCCGAGCGAAACTCTCGTCCCGCCCACCCGAGTCACGTGGTGCGGCCGGCGCAGCTTGATAACGCAGCTCCCGGCCCCTCGGCGCCGCTCCCGCCCCGCCCCGCCGCCGCCGCCGCGCCGAGTCCTTTTGTCCAAGATGGCGGCGCCGGGGGCGCTGCCTCCTGGGCTGCCGCCGCTGCCGCTGTGAGGAACCTGCGGGCCGCCCGCCCGCCGCGCCGGCGCCATGAAGCGGCAGAACGAGCGAGACTCCAGCCCGAGCGGGCGTGGCTCGTCATCGTCCGCCAAGCGGCCGCGGGAGCGCGAACGGGAGGCAGAGGCGGGCGGGCGGCGAGCAGCGCACAAGGCCTCCGGCGGCACTAAGCACCCGGTTCCAGCGCGGGCTCGAGACAAGCCCCGCGGCAGTGGCGGCGGTGGGCATCGCGACGGTCGCGCTGCCGGGGATGCGAATCACCGAGCGAGCAGCGGGCGCTCCTCGGGCGCGCCCGGAGGCGGAGGACGCACCGGCAAGGCCTCGGGGGACCCCGGTGCCGGCGGCTCGTCGCCCCGCGCCTCTCCGCTGCCACCGCCCCCGCCGCCCCCCGGGGCGGAACCAGCGGGTCCCGGCTCCACGGCGGCTCCGGAATACAAGACGTTGCTCATCAGCAGCCTGAGCCCCGCGCTGCCGGCCGAGCACCTGGAGGACCGGCTCTTCCACCAGTTCAAGCGTTTCGGTGAGATCAGCCTGCGCCTGTCGCACACTCCGGAACTGGGCCGCGTGGCCTACGTGAACTTCCGGCACCCACAGGACGCGCGCGAGGCCCGGCAGCACGCCCTGGCCCGGCAGCTGCTGCTCTACGACCGGCCGCTCAAGGTAGAGCCGGTCTACCTGCGCGGCGGCGGCGGCGGGAGCAGCCGGCGCAGTAGCAGCAGCAGCGCCGCCGCCTCCACGCCGCCCCCGGGGCCCCCCACGCCCGCCGACGCCCTGGGCTACCTGCCGCTGCACGGGGGCTACCAGTACAAGCAGCGCTCGCTGTCGCCGGTAGCCGCCCCGCCCCTGCGGGAGCCCCGCGCTCGGCACGCCGCGGCAGCCTTCGCCCTGGATGCTGCGGCCGCGGCCGCCGTGGGACTGTCTCGGGAGCGGGCCTTGGACTACTACGGGCTGTACGACGACCGCGGGCGCCCCTACGGCTACCCGGCCGTGTGCGAGGAGGACCTGATGCCGGAGGATGACCAGAGAGCCACGCGCAACCTCTTCATCGGGAACCTGGACCACAGTGTATCTGAGGTGGAGCTCCGACGGGCCTTCGAGAAGTACGGCATCATTGAGGAGGTGGTCATCAAGAGGCCTGCCCGTGGCCAGGGTGGTGCCTATGCCTTCCTCAAGTTTCAGAACCTGGACATGGCACACAGGGCCAAGGTGGCTATGTCCGGCCGGGTGATTGGCAGAAACCCCATCAAGATAGGCTACGGCAAGGCTAACCCCACCACCCGCCTCTGGGTGGGTGGTCTGGGACCTAACACCTCGCTGGCAGCCCTGGCCAGGGAATTTGATCGCTTTGGGAGCATTCGGACCATCGATCACGTCAAAGGAGACAGCTTTGCCTACATCCAGTACGAGAGCCTGGACGCAGCCCAAGCCGCCTGCGCTAAAATGAGGGGCTTTCCCTTGGGTGGTCCGGATCGCAGGCTCAGGGTGGATTTTGCCAAAGCAGAGGAGACTCGCTATCCCCAGCAGTACCAGCCCTCCCCTCTCCCTGTGCATTATGAGCTGCTCACTGATGGATATACCCGGCATCGAAACCTGGATGCGGACCTAAGGGTGCGGGATAGGACCCCTCCACACCTCCTCTATTCAGACCGGGACCGGACCTTTTTGGAAGGGGACTGGACCAGCCTCAGTAAAAGTTCTGACCGCAGAAACAGCCTAGAGGGCTATAGCCGCTCAGTGCGCAGCCGGAGTGGTGAGCGCTGGGGAGGAGATGGGGACCGGAGTATAGCCAAGCCCTGGGAAGAGAGACGCAAGCGGAGGAGCCTTTCTAGTGACCGTGGGAGGGCAACTCATTCCCCTTATGAGGAACGGAGCAGGACCAAGGGTGGGGGGCAGCAGTCTGAGCGAGGCTCGGACCGCACTCCTGAGCGTAGCCGAAAGGAAAACCACTCCAGTGAAGGGACCAAGGAGTCAGGCAGCAACTCCCTCAGCAACAGCAGACATGGTGCGGAGGAGAGGGGCCATCATCACCACCACCACGAGGCTCCAGACTCCTCCCATGGAAAAAAGACTCGAGAGAGTGAACGCAATCATCGGACCACTGAAGCAGAGCTCAAGACTCTTGAAGAGCCAAAACACGAGACCAAAAAGCTAAAGACTCTTTTCGAGTACGCTCAGACACTGCAGCTGGGTTGGAATGGGCTTCTAGTTTTGAAAAACAGCTGTTTTCCAACATCTATGCACATCCTAGAGGGGGACCAGGGAGTTATCAGCGGTCTCCTCAAAGACCACACTTCTGGCAGCAAGCTGACCCAGCTAAAGATTGCCCAGCGCCTTCGACTGGACCAGCCCAAGCTGGACGAGGTCACCCGTCGCATCAAGCAGGGGAGCCCCAACGGCTATGCAGTGCTCCTAGCCATCCAGTCAGCCAGTGGGCCTGGCACTGAAGGGGTGCCCGCCGTGGAACCAGGCCTACAGAGGCGGCTTCTCAGGAACCTGGTCTCCTACTTGAAACAGAAGCAGGCTGCAGGGGTGATCAGCCTGCCAGTGGGTGGGTCTAAGGGCAGAGACAGCACGGGCATGCTCTACGCTTTCCCTCCCTGCGACTTCTCACAGCAGTACCTGCAGACGGCACTGCGGACCCTGGGCAAGCTAGAGGAAGAGCATATGGTGATAGTTATAGTCAGAGACGCTGCCTAGCCCGCACCTGCTCTTCCGCTGTGTTTGTGTCACAGAGCAGTCATGTTAAAATATGCTCCATTCTCTACCTACTTACCCCCTTGGTTTGAATTCTCTGCTGGGTTGTTCTGGTTCATTTGGTGGCATCCTGTCCACTGCTAAAACTAAGCTCATGGGTCTGGGGCTTTTTGTTTTTGTTTTTGTTTTTTTACAAGAAAAAAACTCCTGTTGTGTTTCCCATGTATGAGATACTATCTGCTGTATTCTGTATTTTTTTATTCTTTTTTATTTTTATTTTTTTGACTAACTGTATGGAAAGTTGTCAGTAAAGCCTTTGTCAGAGGATGAATTTTTTTTAATCTGACCATAGTCCTGGTTTAATCAGGTTTTTTCTTAAAAAAATGGAAAACTGCCCTCAGTGCATGACCTATGTCCAGTTTTTGGTACCACTGCTTCTAACAGTGTGCTACGTTCGTGGTGCCCAGCTCTTCGTCTGTCAGGACCCTGTTCACACTCATCGGTCCCTAATGGCCAACAGGCTTGTGTGACGTGGGTCGTTACACCACCCTGAGCAGAGCCGGTTAGAGGAAGGGCCTGGGCCTAAGACCTGTACCAGCTGCTACAGGTAGTTTTTATTACTGTTTTTTCCCTGTCTTAAATGCTTCAGTTTGAGCTATGGCCGTTAGACAAGGTACCTAAGCTTGTTGGACAGAGAGGGTAGTTTTCAGTTTTGTGGTCTTGCATTGGGGGTTGGAACAGTGCAATATTGATGCTGAGGAGCCTTGTGCTTAACCTGTCTAGGCTCGCTCTGGATCAGTCTTTAGTCTTTATGTAGTCTAGGGTCTCCAGTATCAGTCAGCTGCCTGGTTCCCAGGGGTCCTGGAGGGAAATGGTGGGATGCAGGGTGAGAAGCAGCCTAGCTTGGTTAACCCTTCAATGTGCTTGTGATTTGGGGGCTTTCTTTGGTCTTTCAGGGTTGTCAGTAGAGTGAGCCTGTGCCACAGTCAAACCTAGAGGTTTATGGCAAACAGCAAACTTCCCAGCTACAGTACTCAGTGCTGCAAGGGAGTACAGTGCCAGGAAGATGTCCTTGATGAGTGACATAGCTTTCCGTGATGAGCCACAGAAATGAGGTAAGGAAACAGATCATTCTCTGTGGGAAAGAAGTCACAGTTGCTAAATGATAGGCTTGAGCCCAGAGCCACATCAGCTGGGCTAAGAAGGAAACAGATTGAGGCATCCTCAGGCTGGGAGGGGAAAGTGGCCCAAGAGTTTTAGGCTCTGCCTTTGCTGTCTCAATCAAGTAGGACGTTAGATCAGGCAACAGTTGTCGCCACAGATCACAGCTAGGCTGAGGATGTGCCAGCTTGGGTAGTCCAAACCAGTCAGGCCTAGGAGAATGGGAATCCTGGTTAGGGGTTGGTTCTGGCCCACCTGTAACCTCTGGGCTCTGAGATAGACCTTGGAGGTTATATGGAGTTCATGTACGTCTACAAGGACAGAAACTCTGGAAATTGGGTAAAATAGGGACTTTCTTCTCACCAGGCCTTGGCTGGTATTCATGAGACCAAACATGTCTCTAAAACAGAGGGTCACAACCCCTTTGACAAACTTGTGTCACCAGAAAATATTTACGTTACAATTCATAACAGTAGAATTATAGTTATGAAGTAGCAATGAAAATAATTTTATGGTTGGGGTCACCAGCACAAGAGGAACTGTGCTAAGGGGTCGCAGCATAGGAAGGTTGAGGACCACTGCTCTGAAGCATTAATGAGAGTGTTAATGTAATCCTTCAGCTGTGGTCACTGCCTTCACTGGAGCAAGTCAGTAGGCCTGGTGTCCCAGACTACTTCAGAATTCTTTGTCACAGCCAGAAACCAGAGCAAGCCTCATCCTGAAGGCCTGTTGCAGTTTTTCTTGGAGATCAATTGAACAATGTCATAGAACAGCTACAAAGCAAGTTTCATCACCCAAGTGCACCCTTCCCAGGCAGAACCAAGACACCCCGGCCCCAGTTTTAATCAACCCGTTTGGAAAGGGTCACCCTTTGGCTCCAGTGATAGCCACTATTTTCTTGGTAAGACCCACAACCCACTGTGACCTTCCACCTTGGACCACTTAACCATCCTAACCACTCCCTTTTAGTCCTTAGACATAACAGGTTCTGTGGCCTCCTAGCCAGCCCTGCCAGCACTAAAGAAGGTGTGGGTCAGGTAACCAAGGCCTTGTCTAGTCATGACATTGTCTCCAGTGAGAAAGCCCACAGCAGGTACCCAGCAGCTGACGTTTCATGAAGGCAAAAAACCAGAGCAGACAAAAGCCCTTAATGTGTAGTGTTTATACCCTGTGTCTTCCTAAGTGACTCAGGTCTTGAACCCTAGTAGAAGAAGGAAGGTAGATGTTTTCTTTTAGTCTCATGAAACACATTCCTAAGGGAGTGTTGTCAAGTCAACCAGAACTGTGCTTTCCTATTAAATGTGCCCGTCTCCACCAAGGGAGGCCTGTGGGTGCTCCCAAGAGCTTCTGGCAGATGAGCTGAATTAGTGATGATGCAGAGTTTTGCTGCTTTCTCTTCAGCTGCATTCAGTGCCAGCCATCAGACTTGTACTGGCTGTTGTCAGTTAACCAGTTAATGCCAAGGCATGAAGCAGACGAGGAGCTGAGGCCTCAGCTTTTACAGGAACAAGATGGATGTGCCTCTGTGATACAGGCCATTTCAGTGTGACGGGTTGTGTTCCTGAGTGTAGCAGGTTCTACCTGCCCCTGGAGAGTTTTCGCCATCTTGTGTTGCTTGTTTACTTTATACCCAATACACCCTTCTCTCAGTAAAGGGAGAGGTGTCTCTGTGGCTGTGTAATTAATGCCTATGTAACAGAAACCGAAGCTACCATTTCGGCAAAATCAGAGAAATTACTGCTTTATATTTATTGTGGGAAAGAAATGGTGGGATAAACAAAACATGAGCCCCTCGTACTCTCAGACCCGTGAAGTTTTTCCTCCATACCCAACCTGACCAAGCCTCAAGTACCCCTCAACTTCTAGGACTGAAAAAGACCTAGGGGTGGCCAGACTGCTCCTTAAAGGTCCCACACACGGTGATAGAGATGCAGCCCCACTCTCTTACCCCCTCTGCCTCCCCCCCCCCTTGTTATCCTCACAAAGCCTCCAGCAACTTCAGGCCAGGCTCAAGTGACTAAACTACTGTCTGCCCTGGGAGACTTGCTGTGGGAGGGCTCTGCCTTCCTTAGGTCCCCTGGTCTGGCCAAAACTGTGAGGAGGTGAAGGACACCCCATCTCAGTAAAGGAAAACAAGGAAAGGCCATAAACAAAGACAGACTTGTAGTTTATTTTGTATTTTTTTTAAATAAATACACTTTACATTAAAGAAAAAGACCTTTGATTTGTAATTTCCACATTGGGGAGAAAGGGAAGGAAAAAAGGACTTTCGAAAAACTGAATCACAAAGAGAAAGAGAGGGAGTGAATTTATACCCCTAAAGTTCTCTCAACTCCACAAAAACAAGGTCTACACAACTGCCTGGCCACCAAGGTAGGAGTTAGGCGTTTTCCCAGTAGCAGGCCATGCCTTCCACTCCCGCTCTGGCACAAAGGAAAACAAATTAACTTGACAGCGTATGAGGCAACAAAACAGGTTAAAAAAATCATATATTATATTTATAATAAAATATTAATCCTTATCAATTTAAGAAACCACGATTTTCCTCTTCATTTAAATACGTATGTAAAAATGCCTCTATATTGTTCTTTAGACATCATTTTCTTCCAAAGAAAATGAAGTGCAGGATAGGAGACTGGTGGATATAAGTTCAGACCCTCGGTTATAAATGCCTGTTGCTTTTTTTTTTCTTTTTAAAGTTTTATAAAAAACTATTTCTTGTTCTTTAAGTAAAGAACATTATACAAAGAAAATATATTGTGAAATACCCAGAGACATGTTTGTTTTTCCCTTGAGGAAAGCTATGTCCGTCCTAGGAGGAGGGGACGCAAACTAGGGCCTAGTCCCTGTAGTCTTTTTTGTGGTTGTTATTGTTTTTTAGAAGGGCCCTCAGAGTCAGGGAGAGTCTAAACCAGTCCTCTGAATGCAGGGCATACAGTTCCTTAACGGACAGCCCTGGGAGACAGCAAAGGCAGGTGTTCTGAATTCATTCACTCAGTTTCTCTCGCCTGCCAAGATTCTCTTCCAAGTGGGGATGGCACATCACTCATTCAGAGATATGATGATGTCATCTTCCAAATCAGAGTTGTCCGAGCTGTCTGCTGAAAGGTAGAGAAGGGAGAGAGAATTATGTGCTAGGATTGTAGGAGACCCTGCTCAACACACTTATGTCTGAGCAGGGTTAATTACCACTTTCCAGAAAGTAGAAAACACATCAATTAACTCCTTGGAGCTTGGCTCCAGAGAATATGCCTGTTGGTGGCAACAATGGACACCCTTGGGACCTCTGGTCCTCTTGCCTTTCAAAAGACCTGAATCTGGAGGCCCTGCTTCCTGCCCGGGACACCCCAGAGGGATCAAGTGTCCTCAAGCCGTCACCTGGGGCACTGGGCTGCAAAGGGACAGGACTGAGAGGAGCAAAGAGGTCTCAGCTCTTTGTCTATTGTCTCCTTATGGCAGGATCATTGGCCCTAACCCCAAGGAAGCACTAAAGAGAGGCTCACCAGCTATAGTGAGTTCTAGGCCAGCCTGAGTTAAGAGTAAAACCCTGTCTTTAAAACAAAATGTTAACAGGAAGTAGGAGACAGGAAGAATGATGTCAACAGTTCAAAGTAGCAAATACAAAGGATAAACAATACCATACCTAACATACCACACAAAGACCATATCAATGAAATTACATTATAGATCAGACTAATAAGATTTTTTTTTCTTTTTTTTAGCTGTTCTTGCCATAGGAAGCAGGTGATGATTGGATGGTGGGCATGTCCATTCTTCACTATAGTAACCTTTTCACATAAATACTATACTTTCATGATGGATACCTTAAATGTACACGCTAGTTTTTTTAGCAGAGGAGGTTTGGTTTTGGTTTTTCTTTTTTTGTTTTTTCGAGGCAGGGTTTCTGTGTGGCTTTGGAGCCTGTCCTGGAACTAGCTCTGTAGACTAGGCTGGTCTCGAACTCACAGAGATCCACCTGCCTCTGCCTCCCGAGTGCTGGGATTAAAGGAGTGCGCCACCATCGCCCGGCTTGGTTTTGGTTTTTCAAGACAGCGTTTGTCTATGCAGTCCTGGCTGTCCCAGAACTTGCTTTGTAGACCAGGTTGCCCTAGAACCCACAGAGATCTGTCTGCCTCTGATTCACAAGTGCTGGGATTAAAGGCATGCACCACCACCATCTGGCACTAAAATTTATTTTTAAAAACAGGCTGAATCCCTTTCTCAGCCTCAGGAGCCTACAAAGACAAGATGATCCTAAGACTCAATCCTTGGAATGCAGATACAGAAGAGCCAACCATCCACCACCAAGAAGGCCACAAGGAGCATGGAGACCAAGGGCTCTACCTTACTGTGCAGACAAGGAATGAACTTATTAACACTTCTAGAATGATCCATTGAGGAATGGAACTAAATGATAGGAAAAGAGCCCCTCAACGCCAGGTGTGAAGGACATAATCTATAATCCCACATTCTGGAGAGGTCAGCCTGGCTGCAGTGAGACCATGTTCTAACCCTTCCCTCCACCAAAGGATCCTCAAAACAAAATTACATCATGCCTATCTGATAAAAGTTAAAATGAGTAAATAACTCTTAAGGCCTAGTGTTTGTTCAAGAAGCTAGGGAAAGGGGCCAGTAAAATGTCTCAGCAGGAAGGTCCCTGCCACCAATCCTATCAACTTGAGTTCTACCCAGGAGCCTAATGGTGGAGAGAACCAGATCCACAAATTGTCCTCCTCTGACCACACACTCTAGAAAGCATGCTCTCTCCCTAAACATAATTTGAACTTTTTAAAAAAATGTATATATGGATGTTTTGCCTGTATGTATACCTGTGCAACACATGGGTCTAGTGCCCGAGTAGGTTAATAGGGCATCAGATCTCCTGGTTCTGGAATAAGAGATGGTTGTGAGCTGTCATACAGGTGCTAGCAATCAAACCAGGTCCTGCAAGAGCAAGTGCTCTTAACCACTGAACCATCTCTGCCAGCCCCTTAAGTTTTTTTTTTTTTTTTTTTTTTTAAATAAAAAAGCTGTAGAGATATTTTCATGAGGTTCCCAGGAACGTGGGCAAGCCCTGAAACACCTGGACTCTGGCATGTCTGTGTGGAAAGGGGTGCCCACAAACACCTCGCCAAGGTACCCAAAAGAATTCTAGGGCAAGGTGAGGAAGGAAAAGTGCATGTTCCCAAATCTTCACTCTCTGCAAGGTCCCTTATGAAAAACAGTGAAATGAAAACAACAGCACTGACACAAGAATGTCCTTCAAATAAAAAAAAGAGATGGCCTTGGGAGAGAGAAGACAAAATCGGTGTTCCGCATGATCCAAATGGATACAAACATGGCCCAGCATGGCAAAGATTTGGAAAACACAATGGAGTGGTCACAGAATGAGAAGTTGAGACTTGAACCTGAACAGACCATACTCCAGCAGCTTCTCGGGAGGTAAAAACTCCAGAAGGAAGGCAGTGTCTACTCCCCAGAGCCACACACAGCACCTGTCTCTACCAGACTCCTGCAGACACCTACTGAATCTTCTCCAGGGCTTGCATTATAGGCATGCCAACAATGCCAGGCCCACTTCCCTGAGAACCTCCCTAGGAAGCTTCAATCCCTCTACCTCACTGCAAAAGAAAAAAAAAAAAAAAAAAAGAAGCCAACATTTAACTCCGCATCACATCTAAGAACTGCTCCCTGAGGATCACAGCAGCCAACGGTCAGGTGACAGGACGCCTTTTATCTACCTGCCTTCGCCTTTTCTCAGCCCCAGATGTTGCAGTGACCCAATCCGCAGCCTCTGGTCAGGAGCTCCCATTCTGAATGCTGTATGCAGCAAAGGCAATCTTTCCAGTGTTTTTGACCTGTTGTTGCCTTACAACATCCAGGCTTGGGAGCAAGGGGTCTCCAGAAGCAAAGATACAAAGACCCTGACGACAACATGCCTCTCTCTCATGGACTAGGGTTCTCTATCTGGAGCTGTATCCCTGCAGGACCCAGGGCCTATGCAAAGTCACATGGCAGCCCACAGAGTGTGGGTCTCTATGGCTTTCACTATACCCTAAAAAGACTCCATAAGTTCAGGAAGAGTTCCTCCAGGCAATCAGAATAAAGCTTGTAACAATAATACTTATGAGGAGTTTAGCACAATCAGTCTGCTCCACATACAGCCACTATGAATAGCAATATCCTCGATGGACAACCCTGAAAACAATACAGGACTGCCTTCAGGTGCCACCTCTGTCTCTCAACCCCGAGTCCAAGCAGAAAAAGCCACGCTTTGTCATGTATATGTCAATATTTACACCTAGGTTATAGTGAAAATATTATTATAACGTACAGAATTAAAACTTTCCAGATTGCTTTGAGAGAAGAAATTTTCAGAATGGCAAAAGGCGGGTATACTGTTACCAAATACAAATTGAGAGGGTTTATATTCAAATTAAGAATGGAAAACCTGAAGCTGGGTGTGGTGGCACAGCTTGTAAAGCTAGCAAAAGGATTGGGAACTTGGGGCCAATCTTAGCCACACAGCACCACTATGTTAGGTGACTAGGACAAACTGGGGATCTGGGATGACCATGCTGCCCCACATAAAACCAGGCATCCTTGGCTGAACCAGCACCTGGGGTCACAGTGTAGAAGCTGAGGGCAGTGTGCATTAGTAACTATGTCACTGCTGCCCAGGACGCGCCTCCCCCACCCCCCCGCCCTCCTCCAGAGAAACACTTAAACTTTAACTGTCCCTGTCAGAATTAAGACCCAATATAGAACTTAAAAAGTGTTTTTCATAACCAAAATGTATCATCTCAATACAAGCAAGCAAGGACTAAGCTAAGGTACCTAGAAGTGGGGATGTGCACAGTTCTATCAAAACAGCAAAGTCCAAGCCCTAGAAAAAGTCGGAGCATGGAACAGGCTCCTTGCCGCAAGTAACACTTAAACCCGTCCATCACCACGTGGGTGTCCCTGCTGCTCTGTCAAGACTCCTTCCATTTTTCTTTGCATTTAATGGGTAGAGGTTTAGAAACATCACAGAATAAAAAAGCCCAGATATCTTCGCTCCTCTGGTGATTAAATGCACATTAGCACATCTATGTGTCATTTACTGTTGTAAAGCATGAGCAGAAGCTGGAAGTGTCATCTGGATTGTTGGGACACGGTCACTGGTAGCGGCTCTCTGCTTTCATTCACTGCCCCCATCATGGATTAAGTACACAGCCCTGTGAATGAAGGCAGTTGTCAGGGTTAGAGTAGGGGTGGGAAGGTTTCTCTATTTTATCGGTGATCGGAAGAAGTTTTATTTTCACTACCTGGGTTATATTCCTCCCTTTCTATGGAGATATTGTACTGGTTAAAAACAGGGATTCAGTTCTTTAGAATATGCAATCTAGCCACCTCTTGACATAAAGCAGGCCCTGGAGGAACAGGCCTGAGTAAAAATGGGACACTAGTAATAACAGTACTGTAGGCCTTCTTAGTAAGCCCCTCCTCCTTCAAGACCAGTTTTTGATTAATCTGTCTGGAAATGTTTTTAAATCTTGTGTTTTGCTAAAGTATTTTTTATTTAAAAACAAAAAACAAAGGAAGTGACCCTTTCTTACATGTGGACTGACCCCGCCTCCTGCATCATTAACTGAAGGGAGGAATATATTGATATTTTGCTAAAATGTCTCTGGATCCTTCTTACCTGGCTCTCAGGTCTTGGTTGGGAGCTAACCCACAGAATCACCTTTAAATATGATAAACAGCAGATAACCCCACCAAGAACTTCCTCATATAACTCTTAAGAGCACTTGCTGAAAGTCTCTGCTAAGGCAATCAGCTGTCTGCCTTCAGTACCACCAGCACATGAGAGAGCTCTATCCCAAAGATATCCCAAAGAAAATGGAATCCCATCAGCGGTGAAGGCACCGCACACATGACAGGGGTATCTTATTTGTACGCTTTAAAATCTGCCACCCACCTCTTCTACCAGGAAACATGATCATAAACATAAGGTCCTCTGAGGAAGAAGCTTGGCATTTGCGTGGCCTGGGCCATCACAACACTTCTTTCTTTCAGCAGAGTAAGTGATGTGTGTGTTCTTGGTGCTCAGCAGTAACAGCATATGGCTGCAGAGCATTTGAAAATGAGAGCTAATTTTTATTTTAATTAAATGTGAACATCCCTCTGTGATTAGTGCCTGTCATTATTAGACACAATACCTATCACGCCTGTGAGAATGGTGGGTATGTTTGCTAAAGGAGACAGGGATCACTCCTCACTCAGGCAGGGCAGCAATACAAAGAACCAGGACCACAGCTGGCAGAGTCTGCCAACAGCGGCCCTCTCAGCAAGGCTGAGATATGTCAGAGTGCGGTGGTGGCGTTTGTCCAGTCTTAAAGCTCTGGTTGGCGTATTTGGGATCATTAGCAATGGCAGAAGACAGTTTCAGAGATCCACTAGCGGGAAATCACCACACAAGCTAGAGCTTGTTCTTCAAACTTTGAACAAGTAAGTGGGGAGGAATGAACGAAACAGATGCACTTGTACCTTAGCCTTTAGGGGGACTAGGCCAAAAGAAGACTGGAAAGGACGCCCACAAAAGGCCCTCACTTTGTATGCAACAGGCGCAAAGGCACAGCAGCCTGGGAGGAACTGCTTTTCACTGATTCCAGCCTGGGCCTCTACTGACAGCTATGCTTTGGCCTTCCTAAGGCCAATCAATCCTTTAAAGAAGGAATTCAAAAGCTATAAGCTCATATCTATTTTGTAAATAAGTTTTATTAGAACAGTCATAAACATACGTTTGGCCTGTGACTGCTTTCTCATTATTACAGCAGAGCTGAGTTTCTGTTATAGAGACCATAAGACCCAGGAAGCGAAAAAAGCAGTAAATTTGCTCTGACAGAAAAACTTTACATGCCTTTGATTAAAAGGAAAGAGGTGGGAGCCAGCTGGAATGGTGTACAACGTCTAACAGGAGAACAGGGGTTACTGACGCCATACTGCTGCTCCTCAAGGGACCAGACTGCTGAATCAGCAGAACTCAAGCACAGCTATCTTCTGGCCTGGGTTGATACAAGAAGAGGGTCCTGGCCCGCTCATCCCAAACTCTGCCCTATACTTACTGTCACCCAGGATCAGTTCCACTTCCTCATCTGCATCAGAGTCTTCATCTTCCCCCTCCTCTCCCTCCTCTAGAAGGTTTGCTAACTCCTCATCCGAGGGGGAGAAGTCGTTGTCTCCGTCCTCTCCTGCGTTCTCATTGTTGTCATCCTCCTCCAGTTCTGCCTCCAGCAACTGGTCAGTGTCAAGTTCATCTAAATCATCGGTGTCGTCATCATCTTCATCATCATCCTCTTCCTCCTGCTCTTCCTCTTCCTGGTGAGAGAGCATGAAGTCCATAAGGACAATCACAAAGGCTTAAACCCTTATGGGCCATGTGGTGATTCCTATCCTGGAGAATATGGGGTGTACAGAGGAATAAACTGTTATCCATGACGACTGGGACAGGCACACATGGTCAAGACATTTGAAAGCCCCCTCAGCAAGGATTACAGGTCCCTCCACAAGGGAATACTGGTCATACAGCCCTTATGCAAAGAAATAGAAAACCTGTCTAAAACTACCAATAACCTTCAAAGACCAGAGGGATTCTTCTGCCTCCTCCATCAACCAAAGTGAGGACACTTACTCAGACACTGGAACAAAAGGTTTGCACGGAAATCTGAAGTCCCATGTTCTAAGTAAACAACACAGCTGCTGAAGTGCCAGCTCCTAAAGCCCCGCGCTCATGTATTCCATCCTACTTAACGGGCAGATCCCTTGTAGAGCTATTAAGCACTCAATGTGAACGTTTCAACAAATGAGGCACACAAGACAGAGTATACAAATAACTACGCTTTCCTGTTACAAAGCAATAAATCAATCAATAAATAATGTGAGTGAAATATTTCCTCTAGGTATCCCGGACTAAATATCCTCCTGCTCACATAAAAAATAAAAATAAGCACACTGCTGACAAGGCCCTGGATTCAAAAAAAAAAAAAAAAAAAA
>NC_022012.1:79661217-79665467 GCF_000317375.1 Microtus ochrogaster | reverse complement strand
GACCTATCCAAATGTTACAGCAGAATCTAAGGAAGCAACATTTAGAGCAATCACTGGGAGTCAAAGCCCTCAGAAAGCCCCTCTCTTGTCTATGTAAATAAGGTTTCCACTGGATCTAATGTAAAGTGTTGGCCATTGTTGTTCTAAGTCTTCACTGAGGATTTAAGACACTTTAGAGGAACTGAGAACGAGGCCATTTTAAAGGCTACTAATAAGTTTTAGAACAAAATGAAGTAAACTTTTCTCTCTGAATTTATCTCAAGTCAATTTCATGATGATCTAAAGTCCCAATGCTTTCTGACAGATCAAAGGCAAAAACTCCCTCCTTTGGCCTCTGACCCTAAATGTGACTTTGGCAAGCTTCCTGCTGTGGGCCTGAATCCACTTTGAAAGCCTGTTCCCACAGACATGTTTTTCACATCCCTGCCTCAGATACCTTCACACTTCCTCCACTGCTGCTCACTTCCTATGCAAAGAGATTGAGCTCCCCACACCTAACAATTTCTCATTAGTACTCAAGTTCCATGTGCCTTCTGCCTATCTACTGCTAAAAATGTAATAAAGCCGTCTCTGCCCTGACACTCAGTTGCCACTACACCACTTGCTCACTTAATCTTCACCTCACACAGGGACAACTGGCTTCTGCTGGTACCACTCCACAGTGTACAGTGTCTCTGGAATGAGGCTGCCTCCACTAAGCTCAAACTCTATTAACATGAAGATCAACTGTGGGGTGGTTTTTAAGTGGTATTTTATTTGTTTTTGGTTTTTTGAGACAAGGTCTCATTATGTAGCCCTGGCAGTCCTGGAACTTACTATGTAAACTAGCCTGACCTTAAACTCACAAAGATCTGCCTGCCTCTGCCTCTCCAATGCTGGAATTAAAGTTCTGCACCACCATACCTGGCAAATTTAAGTGTATATCTGTTTGTTTCCTTTGTTTAATGTTGGAGTCATGTATCTAAGCTGTTGGTAAGTGCTTAATGTACATACAATGTTCAATGAGTGAGTTTGTTGCTCTTTTTATAAGCACAGAACACTGTGCAGAGTATCAAAACCTAAACAGTCACCATCAAGCTCCTCTGTAGTAAATGTCACCAGTTATTATTGTCACTAGCCAAATGTTAGCTTCCAAACTGTATTATTAGCCTGATCCTTGTTTTTTGTTCCCCTAATCATATTTTTTATTATTTCTGCCTGCATATATCATCTCACACATAAAGAAATTAAAAACTCACATAGTTTTACAACCAAACTCTGGCTGTTTCTAACAGCCTTCATCTGTCTTCTCTCAGTTACAGGTCAAAATCTGAAATTTACTTAAAATTCTCTCGCTTCCTTGGCTCTACTTCTAGTTAACTTATTTCTCAAAAACTGGGGTCTCCAACACCTCCCTCTCCCCACATACTGCCCTCAACTGCTGCACCATCCCGCTACCCACTGGGCTCCAGTATGTATGGTCTATTCCCTTTCATAAGCTAAACATCCCAAAGGCTCTGCGACATATCCTATAATACAGAACTGCCAAAACCAGCAATGGCCATTTACTGCAAATCTATCAAATGCCAACTTTTCTAAACCTCAATTTCTTATTAAATGAAGTGCTCAGATTAAATCAGGTCTACGTGACATGTGTGACCATCAGAATCATCTGAGAAATAATTTTGCAAAACACACACTGCCCAACCTCGAGCAAGGATGCAGAATGGTAAGTCAGTTTTTCTGCTGTTTTTTGAGGCAGGTCTCACTATGTAGCCCTAGCCCTGGCTGAGCTGGAAGTCACTATAGTTCAATGGAACTCGAGAGATCCAACTGAGTGCTGGGACTAAAGACGTCGCCACATCCGGGAAGGAGATTTTTACTAGACGAAGTTTACACAAGTAGAATTGTGATGTGAACCCCTAATTAAGAACCATGTAAAGATGCCAGCTAAAGGACTCACAGCTCTCAAGCTCCACTTTTCTGCCCACCTCACTTTCCCAAGGACAGAATCATGGAAGGGAGTCCAAGCAATCCCATTAGCCACCTGTGCTATATACCAAACTGCCTGGTTCTTCAGGATTCGTGCAAAATTTTCACATGTGTACTTATTTAGTGTGTAGCATTTGTTCATAGATAATTCAAAATTTCTTCCTGAATATCTGTTTTTCAAGAGAAATGGCTGTTAGCCTTTATTTCCTTCTAAAATAAATCAGTCAGAAAACCAAATTTCTGGCCATCCTTTAAGAGCAGTTAATTTAAAAACAAGGATAGTGTTAAAGACGTAATGAATTCAGATGCAGTCCGACACTTAATGTGTCATATCTACGTACCTCACACTTCTACTTCTTTAGCACCTAGAAGACGACAGGTTTCTTCAGGGTCAAATACATGGTCTTTCCTTACAAGCAGAATTTAACTCAAGTACATTTTTTTTCTTTTTAAGGAAAGAAAAAAAAGACCCTTTCAGGAGTAACTAGTTCACCTCTGGCCAGGGGTACAGATGGTGGGAACTAACCATCTGCTGCTGGGAAGTGGAGAACACACAGGAAGCACAGCAGACAGTGTTTCCCAGAGTCAAACAGTGGAAAAAAGAAAATATATTCCCTTGTTCAGAGTGCTCTTTATAAATTTAAGGTTAACAGTAATTAACTCAACTACTGACTTTTCAAAATCTAGGAATAATGAGCAATTATTAATCTTTGGCTTCATAATTTTCCTAAAAAGCCAACAACAAAGTTGACTAAATTTTTTAAAAACACAGACATCAAGCTTTGAATGAATGGTACTAACTCTTGCAGGCTCACTGCTATCAGAGTAGCTTCCTCAGTACCAACCATGCAAGGTTAAATCTTCTGTACATTTCATTCATCAACATTATGTACAAATTCATCTCTTCTGTTAAATATCCACACTTATTTAAGTCTAAGGGTAAAGGGCAACTTTTTCATTCACATATTACTTGTATATACGAGTCTGTGGGAGTCTGTTCTCTCCTGTCACATGGTTTTGGGAATTGAATTCAGGTCATCATTCATCTCCCAATAACTACCATCTTATATGATAGGTACTTTATGGCAGACTATTTTAGTAAATGGCAACTGACCACTCATTACCCTGAGCTTGTTTTGCTAAGGTGAAAAGGCAAATTCAAAGGTGTTGGTCACAGGTGCTTGCATTCCTAAGCCACATGACACACCCAAACCATCTGAGAAGACCAAAGAGCAGGTAGCAAGACCAGGACAAAATTTTGAATAGCAAATAATTCATATGAAAATGAAAAGTCTAGTTTTAAAAATCAGGTGAAGCATATAAACCAATGTGTGCATTTAAAAAATTCAAGGATGCATAAAGAAAGGAAGTGAGGAGAGATCCAACGGGAACAGTAAATGTATCAGACTATCACAAGAGTCTAGAAATAATGTCAACCAACACAATAATATTGCACTTAAGATACTATCTCATCCCAAACATCTCTACATCAAAGCATTCATTCAGTAATGGATGTCTTTCAAACTTGGCATATATCCCAACCAAAAAATCTGAGACAATTGGGCAGTGATGGCACATGCAAGTGGTGGATAACCAGAGTGTGGGAGTCGTGTGCAATGAAATTAGCCTAGATCCTGAGAAATCTGAAAGTAGTACTAACTTACCCATGACACACACCTATGCATCGACAACAAAGTCCCTCCAAGCTAGAAAGCTTTTGCACTAGGTACCAGAGGTACTTGCTAAGGTCCACCTAACTACTGGACACTCTAACTACTGAAATCCCGGCAGAGACAGCCTCTATTTTCCTTCAAAATCAGAAACTCAGAAGCCCTTACCAACAACCTATGCTCATCCCAGTATCCTTCACAATTATTCACAAGTTAAGCAGAATCACAGAAAGAGAATTGGTCTTTTTTGTAACATAGACTGCCTAGAGAGTGGGGAGAGGAATGCAGTACCTTAGGTTAAGGTGCTACTTCATGATGGTCCCTTGCTTCCAAAGCCCACAACCTATCCTTAGTGCCTTTACCTCTCTCACTAACCCCTATATTCATGAATGAAGACAACACAATGAACAGCCCTTTACGTCCCACAGGGTCTTGAGCAACCCTAGCTGCCTTTCAAGCTCCACCTTAAAAGACAAACACCAGAGGGCTGAAGAGAGTGGTTCAATGGCTAAGAGCACTAGCTACTCTTCCAAGGGTCCTGAGTTCAATTCCCAGCAACCACAGGTGGCTCACAATCATCTATAATGAGATCTGGTGCCCTCTTCTGGT
>NC_022012.1:79659704-79660947 GCF_000317375.1 Microtus ochrogaster | reverse complement strand
AAAAAAAAAAAAAGAAATGGAAGGTAGGGATAATGGTGTTAGATGAGAAATTTAAAGTACACCTCAAGTTGGCATATATCCCAACCAAAAAGTCTGGAACAATTGGGCAGTGATGGCACATGCCTTTAACCCTAGCACTCAGGAGGCAGAAGCAGGTGGATCTCGAGAAATTTAAAATATACCTCAAGTTGGCATATATCCCAACCAAAAAGTCTGAGACAAATCGGGCAGAGATGGCACATGCCTTTAACCCTAGCACTCAGGAGGCAGAGACAGGTGGATCTCTGGGAGTCCGAGGCCAGCCTGGTCTACAAGAACTAGTTCCAGGACAACTGGGCTACTCACAGAAACCCTGTCTCAAAGAAAGCCTGAGAAAGACCTAAAGATAGTTTTAATGACTAAACCCATAGGGGATTAAGAAAGTCTATGCATACCTACACTATGTACAGATAAATGGTTTGACAACTGCACCTTCTCTATTTACTCAGCAAGAATAAAATATTTATAATTCATTCACTCAATTGCTTTTGGAGGCAGGGTCTCAATATACAACCAAGCCAGTCTCAAACACAATTGTCCTGCCACAACCTCCCAAGTGCCAGAATTACAAGCATGAACCATCATTCCCTGCCACTAAATCTCATCTTATTTCATGACAGGCAGCATGAAAAGTGTCTAAAGCAACAAACTGAAGCAGGAATAAAAAAATGGCACTATTAAGAAACTTGCATTGCCAGATGGTGGTGGCGCACACCTTTAATCCCAACACTCAGGAAGCAGAGAGAGGTAGATCTCTGTGAGTTCAAGGCCTCCTGGTCTACAGAGCAAAGTCCAGGACAGCTAGAGCTGTTACATAGAGAAACCCTGTCTTAAAAAAACAAAAGAAAAAGGAAACTTGCACTAAGCCAGCAAGATAGCTCAGTAATTGAAGACACTGTCCATACAAGCCTAAAGACCTGAGTTCAATCCCCAGAACCTAGATAAAGGTGGAAGGAAAGAACCATTCCATAAAGTTGTTTTCTGACCTCCATATGCACCCTGTAGCACACACACACCCACCCATATATACCATACCTGTCTCTCTCTCTCTCAATACACACATATTAATAATAAATGATTTTTATAAGTTAAGAAAAACTTTTCAAGCCAGGCGGTGGTAGCGCATGCCTTTAATCCCAGCACTCGGGAGGCAGAGGCAGGCGGATCTCTGTGAGTTCGAGGCCAGCCTGGTCTACAAGAGCTA
>NC_022012.1:79644361-79659604 GCF_000317375.1 Microtus ochrogaster | reverse complement strand
AACTTCTTTCCTGCTATCTATGAATGTTTCAGAAAAAAAAAAAAAAAAAAAAAAAAAAAAAAAAAACTTTTCAAGAAACTGAACATAGTAGGTTCTTCTCATCCTGTGTCTTATCTCATCCAGGGTACTGGAAAGTCCCAGAGGACCAAAACTAAAAGAAATTAACTCAAGATCTGGAAAAATGTCATTTTACTGGCTCTCATCTGTAGACAAGAGAGGAAGTCAAACACTAGTCCTTCAACTCGGAGGTAAATACTGTAAAAGATAGGACCAAAGGGTACTCTTGTAAAAAGAAGGCTGTAAACCCAGCAATCAGGAAAATCTGTTGATGCTCTCAAGTTTGAGATGCTCTTCAGAACAGAAATCCATACAAACATCTACAACATAAATCCCCCACCTCAAGAGAAAGGTAAAGGTAAGACTGTGGGGGTATAATACGACCTACTTGTGTTGTATTTATGTTTAAATTTCTCCAAATCATCAAAATGATCTTTACGTATTCACTCCACCCACTCTATTACCGTCTCCAGCAGGAGTGCCACCTGATCACACGGGCACTGGGCTAGGAAAGGTGC
Organism: Microtus ochrogaster; assembly: GCF_000317375.1. NCBI lineage: Eukaryota > Metazoa > Chordata > Mammalia > Rodentia > Cricetidae > Microtus > Microtus ochrogaster. Next base: position 79,659,029 of record NC_022012.1, on the reverse strand, counting down.
TTGTCTCTCGTATTGCCCTACTTACCGAAGGGGTAGGGTGCATGCCACCATGCACAAGAAGAGGTCAGAGGACAACTTAAAAAAATTGGTTTTCTTCTACCACATGAATCCAGGAAATTGAATTCAGATCATCAGACTTGGCAATAAGCAGTTTTAACCAATAAGTCATCTCACTGGCCCTATGAAAGCTGCTTACTGCTTACTGTGAAGCCCAAAATGGACACTATAACAAGCATGGAAGTAAAATCAGAGACCACTAGGCTGTACATTGTAAATGGAACACAGTCATTAGGTACAAGGTTATGTTGCTGTTGTTCTGGTTTAAGACTGGTGCTTTGGAGACATGATCTCACCAGGTAGCTCAGGTTGGCCTTGAACTCAATCCTTCTGCTTGAGTATTGAGATACCAGGCAGACAATACCACCCTTTGTTTGCTTGTTTAAAAACCCTGTACTAATGACAGAATAGCTTCCTTTCCCCTTTTTGTTTTAAAAGTCTTCAGTAGAGTATTTTAATTAATCCATTCAAATTAAAAAATGTTTTATAATAACAAAATTTCATTCTCTGTAAGTTTCAGACACATTAACAGATGTTCCAAATATGGCAACATGTAGAAGATTTATCTTAAAATCCCCTCCAACAAAAAACAGAGCATGTACTCCTCAAAGCTTCAACAGAAATTTCGAAGATCACTGACCTGGTCCTCCTCTTCATCCTCATCCTCAGCCAGTCGCTGCCTGCCCACTTCATAAAGCCTGCAGACCGTGTCCATGTTCAGGGCATCCATACTGCCTTGATTCTGGAATGGAAAAACCGTTCTAAAATAAGCAATGAGTCAGAGAGCCACTATCCATACCTCAGCTGACAGGTGCCCTTTTCCTTGACCTTGAAATATCAAAGCTTCCAATCTACAATTATTTGGAAGACTCTGAAAATGGTATACCTAGGACAAGAGATGGGATGGGAAAGCTTAGGCAGTGGTAGCTGTGAGCCACTACCCTAAAACAGGTTTATTTTACTCTGTGAGGCACAAAGATTCCTCTAAGAAAGGAAGGACAGTTTGAGTCCAGAAGCTAGGAATTTATAAAGGTTTTTTTTCACTGTTTCTTTTAGATGGTACATCTATCTCCCAAGTCCTATTAATTGAGTACATTATTGGTAATATACCATCAAGAATATTACTTTCCTTAGGATGCATCTGAGGTCAAATAAGATATTTGAACATAACTTGGAAATTATCTTAAATACCAGAACAATAGAATAGTCTCTGTGAGCCTGCCTTACCTCAATAACAGCAAGATAGCAATCTTTGGTGTCCGTACACAGGTCAAATATATTCCGTTTCACATCAATAGTTGCTGAAAAATAGAATAAGACTGAAACTTAAGTGACTGCTATGGCCTAAAAAAACTTTTTGTTCCCAGGAATTAATTAAAGGCTAAGATTTAGGACTAGGTAGATGGCTCAGTGGAGAGAATCCTTGCAGAGGACCCAAATTCAAACCTCAGCATCCATGTTAGACGGTTCACAACCACCCATAACTAACTCCAGGGGATCTGATGACTCTGGCCACTATGGGCACCTGCACTCACATGCACATACCTGCACACAGACAGACAGACACACACAAACACACACACAAATAAATATTTAAAGGTCAATATTCACAGATATTTCTATGATTTTTGTACTTGTCAATAAGAAGCCATCCTGGAAAATGAATGATCTTAAGGAAAGATACCAAGACTGGAAGGAAACAATGATCAAATGTCTGCCCTTTCAAGCTCACCTATAGGCTTATAATCAGTTGCATTAAATGTTCGGAAGGACGACCCAAAAGGGCTTTTCATCCTCTCTTCCAGTAAGTCATCTTCATCATCTGCCTGCAACATTGCTGATTGAGGGGAGGGAGAATAAACAAACATTAAGAATCAGAGACACTACTGAACCACAAGTGCAGAAAATTACAAAGATAACCAAGAATTTAGTGAGTATAATTGCAAAGAAACTTATTCTCCATCTACTTAGTTCTTCTCCAGCTATCCTCATTCCATATCTAACCCACTGCCACAAGCAATACTCTCAATCCCTCAGTAAGTATTGAGGCTGAAGTTTTATAATATCCCAAGAAAACAAATATAATGGTTTTTAATTTAACACTATGGAAATTTCTGCATATTTCTTTTTGTTGTTGTTGTTTTTCAAGACAGAGTTTCTCTGTGAAGTCCTGGCTGTCCTGAAATTCACTTTGTAGACCAGGCTGGCCTGGAACTCAGAAATCTGCCTGCCTCTACCTCCTGAGTGCTGGGATTAAAGATGTGGGCTACCATGCAGGGCTCACATATTCTTTCTATACAAATTTATTATCTTCAAAATTAGTTGTCTTTTATTCTAATCAACGAATTTTTTATCTTCTCTTTTGTTACCATTTGTTCTATTTCTTTTAACTTTTAATTTTCAATTGATTTTCAAAAGTGAAAAGTATTTCTAAAATTACACCAAATTATGTGAGAGTATACAGTATGAGAAAGAGGATGAAGTAAAAGGTTTATTACCTCCATACATCACTGTCCCAGTGTGGTTAAACACCACACGACATTGATCCAGAGCAGGAACAGTGTGTAAAAGATGGAAAGTTCGAAGGTCCCACTAGGAGGAGTCTGGTTAAGGGAAACTATTTTATACAAAATTTGAGAGACCTTGTATTACTAGAATAGGACTGAACCATGCTTAGCAAGCACTCTGCCAACTAAGCTGCATCCTAGTCCAAAGGCTCTTCTCTAACGTGATGCATTCTCTGAAGTATCACTTCTTCCAATTAAATGTGAAGTACTGAGACTTCAATGTCAACACATATTTCTGACTGATATTCCTGCAAATAATCCCATATACATAAACAAATAATTCCATATACATAAACTACATGAACTCCCTTCCTCCCAAAAGTAACAGTTCATTCACCCCTTCTAGCAACTGATTTCTACAAAGCAAAAGTAAAGTAGCCCAAAATAGTTCTGTCTAACAAAACAGGTGACAAATGGAAAGATATACAATCTCTTGTAAGGATACAATCTCTGTATTGATGATGACCTCCAGCCCATTTGGATGGAAAACACCACTGATATTCATGTTGAACTTGTCAAACTTGTGGATGGCCTGTGCAGAGCGGACATCCCAGAGGACGCCATCATTTAAGACAAGATCATCTGTAGGATTAAAGGTGGCACAATTCCTCTTGTAGTTGTTGGCAAGATCTGGGTTAAACAGAGTCAACAGCTTGTTGCCAGTCTGAATATCATAAATCTTTAGAGAAGAAGGGGCGGGAAGAGAAAAATCAGACCAATCTACGCAGTGACAGGTTTAAAGAGAGACTGTGAAGCGCCTCTCCATGTTCCCAAACCCCAATTACAAAGGCCCTGACACTGTTCAACTGAAATGCTCGAAAGCACACCCTGAGCAAAGGCAAAGCACACCAGCTGTCATCTGAGCTTCGAAAAATCCCTTTCCCACAAGAAAATGAGAAGTCAACCAAATTAAGGATGTAAGATAACAAAAAACCTTTTTCTTCAGTTTTGAAGAAACAGAAAATGTTTCCAAAGTTAAACTTGAGAAGTTGTCATCAAAGATCAGTGACTAACCATAAATACTACCCAAAGTTAGATACTTCAAGTTTTTTGGTTTTTTTTTTTCTTAAAATTTCAGAGTATATTTTAGCTCCATAACACTAAAAAGTTCTAAAGTCTACAATTTGCAACCAATGCACAGATGAGATCTTTCCAATCAACTAAAACATTGCAGTATTTAGAGCTGTTCAATACTTTTCGCATACTGAACATGCCCATTCAGAAGCAGAAATCACATATACATGCACATATATTGAATATACATACATCCCACATATCCCTCAAACACTAGAGTTACTTGTTTTCTATACCTGGTGGTCCCTGCCAGCACCTTCCCACAATAGTAAACACACCCCAATTCCTCTTCCATTTATTAATTTTGCCTGGCTTTGACCCTTATACAACTTATAGAACATAGAATATACTTCCTGAATGCAGTTGATGTGTGCTATCTTTTTATTCATTTTTACTTTATTACTACTGTTTTTTGAGGCAGGGTCTCATTATAGAGCCCTGGCTAGCCTGGAACATGTCATGTATTTATATATATATATGTGTGTGTGTGTGTGTGTGTGTGTGTGTGTGTGTGTGTGTATATATTGAGCTCTACATTTTTCTCTGCTTCCCTCCCTGCCTTTCCCCTCCCCTTCAACCCTATCCCAAGGTCCCCATGCTCCCAATTTACTCAGGAGATCTTGTCTTTTTCTACTTCCCAACACTGTAATATTTCCAGTTTTAAAAAGGTAGATCTTCCTCAGCCTGTGGTGGTGGCACACACCTTTATTTAATTCCAGCACTCAGGAGGCAGAGACAGGTTGATCTCTGTGAGTTCGAGGCCAGCCTGATCTATAGAGTGAGTTCCAGGACAGACTCCAAAGCTACAGAGAAACCCTGTCTCCAAAAACAGAAAAACAAAAACAAACAAACAAACAAACAAAAAGATCCCCCTCTGACACCATAACAAGCCCAGAGCATGGACAAGACATCCATACTGCTTTCTTCAACATCAGGAAAGTTGGAGGAAAGATTCTTGGCTTTAAACATTAGTAAGACATTACATGAATCCTGACTAGGTCCTGGTTTAAAAACAAAGACCCATGTAAAGCAAAAGATAACCAGGCTATAATTCACAGCCCAAGAAGAGCTAGGTAACAAAGAGAACCCTAAGAGGGACACATGAATATCCCTGGGAAGGGGAAATAGATGAGAGCTCCTGGGTAATTGGGTGTTGGGGAAAACTAGGGTGGGGAGGGGGAGAGAAGGAGAGAGGGGAAAATGAGGGATCAGGTTAGTCAAGTGGGGAGTGGGATGGAGGGGGAGAGTAATGAAAGAGATATCTTGATAGAGGGGGCCATATTGGGGTTAGGGAGAAAACTAGTGCCAGGAAAACTCCCAGAAATCTACCCCCAGCAAAGACTCCTAGCAATAGTGGAGAGGGTACCTGAACAGACCTTCTCCTATAATCTGATTGGAGACTACCCTAATTGTCAACAGAGAGCATTCATTCAGAAACTGATGGAAGCAGATGCAGAGATCCATAGCCAAGCACTAGACGTAGGTCCTGGAGTACAGTTGACAAGAGGGAGGAACGATTAAGGATTATATGAGTAAGGGAGGCGGGGTGTCAAGATCACGACAGAGAAACCCAGAGACAGCTGACCCAAGCTGGGGGAAGCTGATAAGACTCTAGACTGGCAGTTAGGGAGCCTGCATGGGACTGACTTAGGCCCTCTGCATGTGGATGACAGTTGGGTAACTTGGTCTATTTGTATGACCCTTAGCAGTGGGATCTGACCCTGGAGCATGAGCTGTCTTTTTGGAACCTATTCTCCATGCAGGGATGCCTCGCCCAACCTTGATGCAGGGGGAGGAGCTTGGTTCTGCCTCACCATAATATGACATGCTTTGTTGACTCCTATGGGAGGCCTGCCCCTTTCTGAACAGAGGAGGAATGGATGGGAGGATAGATGGGAGGTGGAAGGAGGGAATGGGAAGAGAGGCAGTAGAGGAAACTGCGGTTGGTATGTAAAATAAATGAAAAAAATTAATAAAAAACCTGCTTACTCCAAAATTAAAAAAATAAACAAATACAAAACCCCTTTGAAAACAAGTTCATCAAGGACAATTAAGAAAACTGAGTGTGAACCAAATAGTAGCTATGTGGGAATTATTTTAAAATTTATTATACAACAAAGCATCTTTATTGTTAGAAGATAAATATAAAAGATGAAAATTTCATAAAGTGTCTATAAGCCCCTTTCAAATTATTTTTTAAAAAGTAATTTACGCCGGGCAGTGGTGGCACACGCCTTTAATTCCAGCACTTGGGAGGCAGAGGCAGGCAGATCTCTGTGAGTTCGAGACCAGCCTGGTCTACAAGAGCTAGTTCCAGGACAGGCTCCAAAACCACAGAGAAACCCTGTCTCGAAAAAAAACAAAACAAAAAAAAAAAAAGTAATTTACACGAAAAATACTGCAAAATATTAAAATGACGAATCCAGGTAACGAACATATGTTTTTTTTTTCTTTTTTACAATTTTCCATATACTTTTGTTTCCAAAGGGAGAAATCCTCTGTGATTTACTGCCTTATAACTTCCCCAATCTCCTAGTTCTCCAGTTACCTGCATGACAGTCACACTTCCTTTAGGGTTCTACTTAAACACTATCCTGTTTGCTCTGTAACTCTTAACTACCTAACACATTTATTTTATTTATTATCTCTCCAACAAGGCTCCCTAAAGGCAGAGGTTATATTTCATCTAACACGAGGTAAGAAATCAATAAACAAACAAACAAAAAAAAAAAACAAGAAATCAATAAACATCTGTTCTTAGCTGGGTGTGGTTAGCTGATACCTATAAACCTACAACTCAGTAGGCTGAGGCAGAAGGATTCTAAATTCAAGACTAGGCAAGTCTACATAAAGAAATGCTCTTTTAAGAAAAAGAAAAAAAGGGAAGAAAGAAAAAGAGGGAGGGAGGGAGGGAGGGGAAAAAAGGACAGACTGCTGTACTAAAAAAAACCTTTTCAAGCTTCCAGATTCATACTCAATCCTTTCACACTTTCCCAGTGTAGCTCACTATTTAGGACACAGTCTCACTAGTCAGTACTAGCCTTGAACTCCTTTTTTTCTCCCAAGACAGGGTTTCTCTGTGTGGCCCTGGCTGTCCTGTTAACTTGAATTCACAGAGATCCTCCTGGCTGCCTCCCGAGTAATAAAAGGTATGGCCACCACTGTTTGCCCTTGCACTTGAACTCTTGATTCTCTTGCCTCTGAAGTGAGAAAGCACAGGCATTCACAACCATGTCTGGCTCTTTGCATAATTTACAACTACTTTATTTACTTCTGGATTCTAACTAGAGGGTCTGTTTTGGTGCTTTGGTTCTTTGGTATTTTGTTGTTTGTAATTCTACAGACTGATTCTAGATCATGTTAGGCAAGAGTTATCAGTACAATCCAAACGCAGCTCCCAGCCCTTTAAATTTTATTTTGAGAGGCTCACTAATTGTTCAGGCCAGCTCTGAATCTGCAATCTCTGTGTCTTGGTCTCTAGAATAACTGGGACTACAGACATGGACTACCACACCCACATAACTGAGTGATTTTTAGCTGCCAACAGGACACACATTCCCACATTACCTCCAGAAGATTTCAGTGTGAACAAATGGGTAAAATCAGCTTGGTAGAAGTAGGTTCTTAAATACTTACATGGGCAATGTCTCCTTTTGTGCCTATGACCCGATCCTGAGAGTGCTTACTGAACTCAACATAATGATCTTCTGTGAAGGAATGCCTACAAACAACAGAATTACTGAGGTAAGACTGTCAGGACATATTCCAGTCACCTGAAAGAACAGGAAATTCTCAGCCTCTTACAAATCACACTTACCTGATTTTCCTTGGTTTCCAAAGAAGAAATAATTGTATACATTGATTAAAAAGAAAAGTTCCTCTATAAGTCCACTGAACAGATCCCAAATAATGAGAATTTGTTGGTTAGAGAAATGGCTAATACAGGATATATGCTTTTGAAATATTGCAAAAATCAATACAATTGTCAAGTGAACCTAGTACATAAATGTCTATTTTGGGTACATAAACAGTCCACTGTTTAATGGGAATATAAAGATATCATAAGATTAGTTATAAACTAAGACAAATTCTTATTAAATGTGAGTCTCAAATGAGAAAGAAAAAAGTACCAACAGTTTGACATTATTACTCTTTTCACCAAAAGGCTTGTAATTTAATATCTGATCAAGGGAAACAAAGTGGCTAAATAAGACACAAAATACAAGATACTATGCTATAAAAGCAAATAAATACATACTTCATATCAAATACTGATTTCATCCCCCAAAGTGCAGACAAAGGTTGGCTCCAAGTTGCAGATGTCAGAAGTAAGGACCCATCCTAAAAGAGGACAAAATTAGAAATCACTAGGTCTTAATTACATGTGCCTTCAGCAGACTAGAAAAAATATATATATTTATTCCCAGGGGCCTAAAAATGGTTCTTTTTTATGGTTTATTTATTGTGCATGTGTGTATGACATGTAGGTATGATGGCACATGTGCCATACATGTAGAAGTCAGAGGACAACTTTGTAGAGTTGCTTTCTCCTTCTACCTTTACATGGGTTCCAAGGAACAAACAGGTAGTCAGGATTTGCATGGTGAGCACTTTTACCCACTAACCTATCTTTCTGCCCTGGGTTTTTTTATTGTTTGTTTTTCTTTTGTTGAAATAGGGTCTATGTACTTGGAATGGCCTAGAACTTACTCTGTAACCCAAGTTGGGCTCTGAACTCATGATCATCCTGCCTCAGTTTTCCCATGACCACTACACACAGCTAAAACTCTCTTATCAATAGCTGGTCAAATATCTAAGAAACTTTCTGAGATATGAGTCAGTATCAACTAGACTTCCTAGTTAACGGCTCATTTCAAATAAAGTCCAATAAAAGATAAGACTCGTTAGTCGGACAGTGGTGGCACACACTTTTATTCCCAGCACTTGGGAGGCAGAGGCAGAAGCAGGCAATGTCTGTGAGGTCAAGGGCAGTCGGGTCTACAGAGCAAGTTCCAGAACAGGCTCCAAAGCTAGAGAAACCCTGTCTGTGGGGGCAGGGAGAGGGAGGACACTCCTTTAACTCTGGCTCCCCAATCCATACCAAATTGAGAGCAAACAAAAAGGAACCCTCACCCTGGAAGGTTCAAGGTGTGTGATGGCTGAGTTGTGACAGTTATAGCTGGCCTCTTCCTGTCCACTAAATACATTGTAGAGCTTCAGCTGCCCTGTACAGGTACCAAGCATCAGAAATCGCTCCCGAGCGGAGAATGCACAGCAGGTAAAGCCACTTTCATCTTCATTAGCTTCCCGGAACACTGAAATAGGACGAAATCTAAGCAGAAACAGAAAGAGTGCATAAATCATAACAAAGAATATCCAGGAACTCTGCAAACACAAGCTGTGTTAGACAGTATGAGAGAAGAGTATTGTTTCAAAATGTGAAGTCTTATTAACAAAAAAACATTATAGTGTGACCTTCAGTAGTTTAAATTTTCAATGAAAAAGTCCCATGATCTGTACGTAAGATTTGTAAAGAAGCAGACAGAAGACAACCTGGCCAGCACAAAAGGCAAGTCTGAGTACCGGCTAGAAACAGTGAGTTAAGCAACAAACATACTGGTTGTGATGACAGCAAAGAAATCAAAATACTGCCAAGAATCTAAAACAAATCCATAATTGACTTAATTATGTCACAAAACACATTTAAAATGACGTTCAGTGATAATTCAGGCCAACAAATAATTTTAACTAATCATTCAGTGATGATACTGACCAAACACTGATTTAAATAAAAGAATCATTCCAAGGACCGTGGGGAACCTCTCCTTACCTGCTAAAGATAAGGTGCCTATCAAAGCATCCGCCATCTACCCCTCCATACTTTGGAAATGATGCCCTGCGGTTTAGCCTTGAGGTAAAGTTTATTGGCGCTTGTCGCCTCTGTTTTGGCTCAGGACACTGGTGAGGAGTAAAGAGAGAAAAGGGTGGACAGGTGGCAACGGGGTTCTTGCAGCGAGCATGTTGCTCTCTAAGATACTCTGTGATGATACTGTCCAGCGTAGGTGGGGAAGGAAGATGTCTATCCAATTGTTTTTTTATGGCGGGGCTCTGACTGTATGCACCATGGTCCGACTTCTGCCGCAACACTCGAATTTTCCTGCCATTGCACGGTGATGGCCTCTCTCTGATAAAACTGATCCTACCAATCAAAGGGGAGTTGCCTGCATATGATGGTCCAGGCAAGGCCAATGAACCCTGGGGAGGGCGTGGCGGAGGATGGGCAGGGGGGGCAGAAGGGGCAGAAGCACCCACAGCAGCATGGCCGCCCAGTCGACTTGCAATGCCATTGGCAATCCGAGGGGTCCGGGGAAGAGAGACAGGAGAAGCAGCAGCAGTTACTGGGGTGAAGGCAGAAGAATGTGAGGCAGCAGTCATGGGCAAGTCAGCCTCTCTCGTGAGCACAGTCGCTGTTTCTCCAAGCCCTTTAGAAATGAGATGGTTTCGTATCAACAGGAGCAGCTCTTTCTCAGGGAAGGAGATCCTTGACTGGGCAACAACATCTGCTTTCTGTAGTCGTGCCAGGGACACATCAGTGCCAATGAGAAGAGGCTTTCCTGATACTCGCTCGATGAGCTCAGCAGCATATTTGCAGAACTTGACATGGTCACTCCGCTTGTCCTGCAGCACTGGCTCTTTCATCAGCTGTTGAATCTGGCAGCTACTAAAAAGGGGCAATTTGCTGATAATCTGTCGAACAGTGCTACTTCGAGACAAGCCCACCAGGGCCTTACAGGCCAGGGCCCGGATCTGGTCTGCATCTGTGATGGGCATCTTGATGGACAATAGGGACAGAAGCACCTTGATGCCATTGTTGGACTGGACCACATTCCACATCTTGGCCAGGGTATGTTCACTGCTCTTGGGGGTCTGAGACAGTTTTCTCCGAGGCGTTCCAGAAATAAATTTACCAATACTGGATATCCGGTTATCTGGGCCACATACACAATTGATGATAATTTGAAGTGCTGACTTCTGAATTTCAGCATCATGGATAAAGAACTCACCCTCAGCCACTCCTAAAATAATGCTGATACCTATAACATAAAAAAAAAATCTTATTATTCTTCATAAAACTTATTGCTAGAAGAACCTAAAATGGCATATCATAGGGGCACTTTACATATTCATCTTTATTATGAACTATTAACAGCAGTCAAGTTTTGGAATCAGTCTAAGTGTCCCTCAACAGACAAATGGACAAAGAAGACATGGTATTATGCACAATATAATCTTACTCAGCAATAAAAAAGAATGAAATTATGTCATATACCAGAAAATAGACAGGGATGGCAAGATGACACTGGGTAAAGGCTTGGCATCAAGCCTGCTGACCAGACTTTGATCCTCAGAACTCCATTTGCAGGAGAAAATTTATTCCAGCAAGTTGCCCTCTAACCTCCACACATACACCATTGTGTGCATGAACACATACAAAACAAAATGTTAATAGAAAAAAAGAAAATGGTAGAGCTTAAGATCATATTAAATACACTAGCCCATAAGCAGAATGTAGAATTAAAATTCACAAAGAAATCCACACGTGCTAGGATGCCAATATTTAGAAGGCTGGGGCAGGAAGATACAAAACAAAGTCAAGGCAAGCCTGGAGTACACAGTAAATTCCAGGCCAGGCTGGGCTACAGAGTGAGAATCTGTCTCAAAAACAAACCACCACCAAAAAAGGGCAAGGGACTAGAACAGGCCTAAAAAAAAGAACAGAGATGACTTGTTTTCTTCTGTTTTCCTACTGGCTGTCTTCTGGGTTTGTTTGTTTTTTTTTTTTTGAGGCAGTCTCTCTCTCTTCCTAGCCCAGGCTATTCTGGAACTTACTACATAGACCATACTACCCTCAAACTAAAAGACTGACCCGCTTCTGCCTCCCAAGTGCTCTGACAGTGTACCTACCCAACCATGCCCAGGGAAGGAAGAGATCTTAAAAAGGGAGCAGATGAGGGTGATGGGAGCAAGAAAAAAAAATATTTTGTCCCACATGGAGAATCTAAATTTAACTATGTGTAAGTGTGACATGAAAGCAGAACAGGGAACAGGAAGATTGGAAGGAGGAAAGTAGAAGGCATATATGAGAAAGGGACTACAATATACAATATAAAATACCATGAAGAAATCCATTCTATAGAGCTTTAAGAGCCAAGGAGATGACTCAGAGGGTAAGAAGGCTTGCTGTATAAGCCTAATGACCTGAATTTGATCCTCAGAACCCATGTAAAAAAAAAAAAAAAACCTGAATGTTAAAGTGGTGGGGACGCATGCTTGCAATCCCAGAACTTGGGAGGCAGACTCGGGTAGATCTCAGTGAGCTGGAGGCAAGCCTAAACTACAAAGTGAGTTCCAGGGCAGCTGGGCTGCTACACAGAGAAACTCAGTCTTGAAACATACCCCCCACCAAAAAAAATAAATCCGTAATAGCAGTATTTAGTATTTCCACAACAAGATAACAAAACAAAGACGAGAGAACAGACTGGTTGGAAGATCATGTACTCAAAGCAACAAGATAGGTCATATCTCAACAGGAGCAAAGAAGAGAGCTAACACCCAAAACCTACATACTTGCTTAAAAACACTTATCAGGTGGAGGTAGAAAGATCAGGAGTTCAGGGTCATCCTTGGGTACATAGTAAGTTAAGAGACCAGCCTGGGATACTTGAAACCCTGTCCCTAACACACACACCCTCCAAAACAACAAAAAAGTACAATTGGTTTGCTACATGTTCTGTACCTGAATATCTCATGTACGATATCTCTTGTATAGTTATTAGAGGGGTTATATGAAGTGTGAAAGCTATCAAAGTTTGTGTACAGTGTTTCCAAGGTAAAAGGGACAAAAATAGTGGAAATGAATTAAAATCTTTACAGGAAAGCAAAAAGCCCTTAGTTGAGCAAGTCTCACAGCAATAGGAACATTATTCACTATCTATTAAACCAGGTGGTGGTGGCACACACCTTTAATCCCAGTCCTTGGGAGGCAGGGGCAGGCAGATCTCTGAATCCTAGGCTACCTGGTCTAGAGTGAGTTACAGGACAGCCAGGGCTAGACAGAGAAACTGTGTTTCAAAAACCCAAAAACTGTGTGTGTGTGTGTGTGTGTGCGTGTGCGCGTGCGCGTGCTTTTCTTTCCCAGAGTACTACACCTGAAGAACCACAGTCTATCATCATTCACCTCAACAACCTACTCTTAATATTATGAGTTTTCTATTGTTATTTTTCGAGATACAGTTTCTTTGTGTAGCCCTTCTGTCCTAGATCTTGCTGTTGTAGACTAGACTGGACTGAAACTCAGAGATCCACCTGCCTCTGCCTCTAGGGAAGGAAACAATAGTATGCACCACCACCACCCAGCAACAATGTTTTTCCAAACACAAGCTTTTTCCTTTCTTATGTTTCTAAGTACTCAAGTGTTACCAAACTTTTCATTGTTTGTCCTAACTTATTAATCATTGTAAAGGTAAAGTTCTGGGAAGTACACATCCTAGTATAGAAATATCTGACCCATCCAGAAATCCCAAGTGTGTTAATATGACTCTCACTATATGAACTGTGTGGTGTCAATTACAGCTGACAGACAGGAAACCTTTTTCCACAACCTTCTATTCTAGTGGTTCTCAACCTTCCAAATGCTGCGTCCCTTAAAAACAATTCTTCATATTGTAGTAACTCCAACCATAAAATTATTTTTGTTGCTACTTCGTAACTAATTTTGCTACTGCTGTGAACCATAATGTAAATATCTGATATGCAGGATATCTGATATGCAACTCCTATGAAAGGGTCGTTTGACCCACACATTAAAAATTATTGTTATATTCTAACACCCTGAAATTAGGTTACAAATTTGACAGAAAGAGGAAAGACAAATTATCACACAAGAAAACTGGTAAGGCGCAGGCTTGAGAGACAGCTTAATCTGTAAAATGTTTGTCTTACCATCACAAGGCTTAAGTATAATCCCTAGAACCCATCAAAAACTAATATAACAATCAGGAATAGTAGTATATACTTATATCCTAGTACTGGGAAAAAAGAAGAAAATACATCCCCAAGGCTCACTGGCCATCCAGCCTAACCTACCCGGTGAATTCCAGATATCAAAAAGAAACATGATTCCCTGAAGAATAACAACTGATGCTGTCCCCTGGCCTTCACATACATGCATGCACCTGCATACACTCACGAAGACTAGCGCAGTAACATGGTGCAACCTACCTACAGTGGACACAGTAGAACCAGCCTCGTCCAGTACATCCACTGACTCTGCCAACTGGAGCTGGATTTTTGGCACCACAGTGAGAATAGCCAAGACATCCAAAGCAAAGCGCACAGTGTCATTCCTAGTCAAAAAAAAAAAAAGAAAAAAAAAGAACTAGTCAAAGGGGAACTACAATATAATTACTAAAAAAAAAAAATTAAAAAAACAAGGAGATATTTTGAAATGTTCTAAAATACAAAAAAATATTTAAGACTGAGAATATACTAGACACTAAAAAGTAATATGGAAATGAGATATGATTGTAATTACATTTACTTATTCGTGTGTGTCATAGTGTGTGTAGTCAGAAGACAACTTGGATTTTTTCCTTCTATCATGTTGGTCCCAGAGATCAAACATAGGTCATAAGGCTCGGAGGCAATTTCTTTTCCCACTGAGCCATCTCCCTTGCCCAAAACAGGTTTTGGGTTTTTTTTTGTTTTGTTTGTTTGTTTTTTTAAGATTTCAGGTCAGGCAGTGGTGAAACATGCCTTTAATCCCAGCATTCAGGAAACAGATGCAGGCAGATCTCTGGGTTCAATGCCAACCTGGTCTACAGAATGAGTTCCAGGACAGGCAGGGCTACACAGAGAAACCCTGCCTCCGGAGATAGATAGATTAGATAGGTAGGTAGGTAGGTAGGTAG